>NW_018164536.1:1555322-1595695 GCF_001263595.1 Phalaenopsis equestris
TATATATATATATATATATATAATCTTCATACATGGATCCGGGTGTTTATCAAGGAGGCTCTGGTCTCTGTTACGACATTTTCGCGCTTGAAGTAGGGGGAGTTCGCTCCTCTGTTTCGTCTTTTGTTGTCTTCGTAGATCTTCATTGAGTTGCGCTTGTCCGCGGCCCCAACCACAGCCCGTCTTCCGCAGTTTCAAACTAATCGCGGCTGTTTTGTTTTCTGTCGTCTTTGTAGCGCTACGTTCTCTAGTTCCGATGCCTACATCGCCTGCTGTGCAATCCTTCATTCTCGCTTGGAAGGTTGTTCTCTCTCAACTTTCCCGGATGTGGGTGCGGGCTCCTCCTTTCCTTGGGTTTGAAGCAGCGAAGCAGAGGCGAACGTCCGACAACCTCACTTTCTTTTGCACCTCGCTGCGATTATCTCGGGATCTTCTAGCAGGTGGATTTCCCTGCTCTCATGGCGCTCCCTCCTTCTTCGGTTGAACTTGACATCGCCTCCTTTGTCTACATGGTGGGTAATCCTCAGATGGAGTCGACAGTTGTCTTCCCCTCCAGCTATATGGATTGTCGTGATGATACAGGTGACTGCCCCTTTGTTAAGACTACAAGTAGGAAAAGTGGGAAAACATCAGCAGCACTATTTTTCTCTGATTCAGAAATTTCACTCTAACTGAGAAATTCAAGTTCGCTCTTATTGGGAAATTTCAGTGGGGGCACCCATCTATGGAAGTTATTAGAAAAAGTTTTGATGGTCTTAAACTAGCAGGAAAGTGGAAAGTGGGGCTCATGAATGAGAGACATGTGTTAATTCAATTAACCGTGACTGAAAATTGCACTTAGATTTTCTCCAAAAAATATCTTAACATTGCAGGCAAGTCAATGAAGTTACTCAAGTGATCTCCTGATTTTGACCTCAATCATGAATATCCTACTATACCGATATAGTTTAGTCTACTTGGTCTTAAGCTGCACTTTTTTAATCAGCAGGTTCTTTACTCTATTGGGGTCGTACTTGAGGTCCCTACGAAGCTAGATCTATCCACTTTTAACCTAATCGGATCTTCTGTGACCAAAATACTTATGGAAAGAGATATTACTTTACCTGATGTTACTGAAGTCTGGTTGGGCACAACTCATAATGGATATTGGCAACAAATCGTCATGGAACATAAACCTCCTTATTGTTCTCATTGTAAGATGTTTGGGCATGCCCTTGATAAATGTCATAAGCTTCATCTTAATTTGAAATCTGAAGATCAAGTGAATAAGAATGGGTCTAACCCCACTTCTCTGGACATATCTGTTCCAACTGGAGAGAAAACTAGCACCGGACAAGATTTAGTGTCTGATTCAATAAGTACATATCTGTTCCAACTGGAGAGAAAACTAGCACCGGACAAGATTTAGTGTCTGATTCAATTGCACTTGTGGACCCCCCTGATAATATTGTTTCTGCGATTGATGTGATGTTGGATACCTCTGCTGGGCAACCTACACTTTCAAATCCTATTGAAAACAATACTGAAGGATCCTTACCTACAAAGGATAGTGCTCGAACTGATAATTAGGAGAACCTTACAGCTCCTCATCTTCAGAAAGTATTCGGTTTAGAGGTGACAACTCATACTTCACATACACTAGAACCTATTGTGAGTCAACCGTTGATAATCCTTCTACTACAACTCTACCACCTCATTCGAATGAGTAACAATTTTCGGATGAGCAATGACTGGTTTACACTTCCAGGAGAAAGAAGAAGAAGAATGAAAATAAACTTGAGCTAAGGAATCTAATGAGTGATATTTTGATTACTTCGGGCAATGATACGCAACTCACCAATTTGTTAGCTGGTTCTTTTTGTAGAACTAGAGGCAAAGACAAAACTAAATTGAGTCATTCCGATTGATCTTATATGTACCATCTCTTTTTGGAGTTTTTTGTGTGTGTTGTACCGTGTGAGTTGGGTGTCTATTTGGGCTCACTCGCATACAAACTCCTTTTCTCTTTAATATAATTGCCCTTGGGCTTTTAAAGTGTGTGTGTGTGTTTGTGTGTGTGTGTGTGTGAGTTATTTGATTTAGTTTAAGTTCTAAAATATATAAATTTAATTAATTAAATAAGTTATAATATTAACATTTAAAGTTTATGAACTTCAATCAAATATTGTAAGTGGAAGATTTTGGTTTGAAGAAAAAAGATGACTCGTGAGTGAAATTAAATCTTGGGAAGGAAATTACTGAACCTTATAGGTTATTAGGGTTTGATGGTGTTAATTACTTTAATAGAAAATTTTGTTTATTTACTAAGTGCTAATAATGAGTTTAACTTCATCAAATATTAAAAGCAGAAGAATAGAGGCTAAATCAAATAAAATTGAAGGGGGAAAGAGAAAGGCATCCAGGCTTTAGGTGAGTAATTATCTTTTTTATATGTATATTAAACTAAAGTTTATTAAATAATTTTTTTTAATGTTTTAGACAATTATTTTTATGACTGTATGCATGTTGTAAGCTTAAGAATTAAAAGAATGAATGAGAAAGAATAAAAAATGATTGTTCAATGTCTTTAAAAGGAGTTAATTTAAAGGAAATGAAATGTAAAAAATTAAATCATACATAGTTACGCCCAAATGGTAATGACAAGGGATGCGATATACGCGTTTACGATAAAAGAAATGATAAAGATGTACCTTCGAGTGCAAATTTTGGGGGTACATTCAGGTTATTTTTTAGGGTATCTTCGAATATATTTTTGAAGATATATTCAGGTATGACGATATTCACTGATATGACTCTTAAAGAGATTGAAAAGGGTAAATACTTAACTTGAAACATGATTGAATAAAATTTAAAGTAAAAATTTACAGTTTTACAAAATAATGAACTCATTTCTTTTGGTTATTTATTCATAGTATTGACATAATAATTAAATGCATATTAAGATTATAATTGCTCACTAAGTCACACTTACTGTTGTAATTAATTCAAAAAAAGAGAAGTTGTAGGTTGATATGTAAAGCAGGAGAGACTTTGTTTATAGGATGATGACTGCAGCTGATAGTTATCATGTTATAATGTGTTTGTAGTCACTTTTTACCTTATTTTCTTTTGGATTGTGATATAATGATGTGTGGATTTAGATTTTTTTTTTTTTGTAGATATTTTTGTTACTACTACATGAATTAAATTTCATTATGTTTATTTGTGGATTATTAGTGGCTTTTTTATTTATTGGAAGTTTTTGAAAAAAATTGTTGAAAGAAAATGGAATGTTAATTTTGTCCGAGTGTGGTTCCTTAGTTAAATCTAAGCTATCAAGTTGGTTTGTGACATTAGAGTCATATTTAAGAGATTTAAATTATGACTTTAAAAATTTTATGCATGAAGTCGATGTATTGCTGGTTGGTATAATAAATTTTCCTAGTATACATTAGCAATTTCAACTTTGTGGAATATATGAAGAATCATGGGTTTTTCTAAAAGTATTGATTGGATAGGTGAGAAGTGACTATGCATTCTTAAATCCTAGAATGATGTACATAAGATAGCTGTTAGGATTGACATAATAACTGGTTTGAAATATAATACATCATTTTTAAATAGCTACAAAAAAAATTTAGGATAGGTGCTGATAAGAGGGCTATCATTCCTATAAATGAAGCTAATTCTACTCTTCTTCCTTAGGATTCTATAGGTCTATTAATGAAGGCGTAACAAATCTCATTGACGATACCAAAGATCATGATCATTTTTCTAAAAAGGAAAATTTGGGCTTAGATATTTACATGACAAAACCTGAATTAGAACATTCCTTGAATTAGAATTGATTCTAGAATTGAGGATATTGATTTTGTTTTACCTTTTCCCTTTGATATTGCTCCTAAAATGATATTATTTGCTCGGATTGTAATGCCTCTAAAATTTAGTAAGTGGGAGATTATGGTGGCGGCCGGGGGAACGAGCATCATTCGTAATGAAACAATTTGAAGTTGACATGAGGTTATAAGCAAATCCATCAAAGTTAAAAGTGGTGAAATATCAAAGGTTTAAAAGAGGGATTGGGAGATTGAGAGTGCGAGTACTGGGAAGGGTTTTTACTCGTGCTGATTTGGACACGAGCGATTGTCTAGACGAGCCAAAGAACCGATTGAGTGAAGGAGGTATCTTTCTTTTGGTGTAGTTCGTGCTTGTCAAAGACAGACTTGCAGTGCAATGTCCTTTGCAGGAGGCCGCTAGTACATTTGGGAAGCAAGCCTTGTGGGTGACCTAGGGCTACTATGCACTTGGGAAGCAGGAGGCGAGCCGAGACCCATGTGGGAGACGATTTCAGCAGACTAATAGATCGCGAGAGGGTGCGTTGAAACCTTGAGTGGCAAAAGAGACAAGAGTGTCAACTCTCATGCAGAGGCGATAGTGTTGGAGCGTCGAAGCCAAGAAATGAGCGTAGTCTCGTGTGCAAGGAGGAAGCACAAGGGGGGGAACCTAGCATAATAGTGATTCGAGATTGGTATTCATTCAATCCTGGGAGGCTGATTGAGCTTGGACAGATGAAGGCAATCACGGAATTTCTTCAAACAGCAGGAAAACTCCCTCCCCACATTCAGGTACCGTTCAATTATGCCGCGGGAACAAACCTTAATGAGAGCACTAAGAGATGAATCGTTACAATCATCATCATCTATTAATATTTCCAAAAAAAACTATCTGACATTGTGGTGATATAGAGATATTTGAATGAGTGTCTAAAGTAAATATGATAATTCAGCAGATAGTTCATTAGTTATTGCAGTTAAGTCAGTCAACTAAACTTGAAGCTAAATATTTATGCAACACTTAACAAACAATGGTGCCTCCTTTTAAGGAAATAAAGCTTCTATAGAATATTCAATTTTTGTTGATTTAATTTAAAACTTTCATTGAAGTAATTGGATGATTATTTTCTCTTTCTGGTTGGAAATATATTTTTGATTAAAATAAGAATCAGGGGATATGAGCTATTTTTTATAGTTAGATTGATAGAATAGAGTTTGTAAATTGTGTTTTATCTTTAAATGCATAAATATTATCAAGACTATCATAGAAAATGTTTTTTCCATAAATTCGTGACTTTCCTGGAAGGATATGTATTATTTCCATTGGAAAGATATCACACTGCATATGTATTGAGTTTAATATGAACTAAACACAGTTCTTATAGGCGGTGATATGGTGTTACCCCAGCTAACTTTTAGGATGGGGTTTATGTTTCAAGTTAGCTCTTAGGATTGCTTGGGAGGATATGATATTTAATTTATTATTTTCATCCATAACTAACCTAATTTTTTTTTCATTATATCTTGCATACGCATGGAAGATATCATTATGTTTCCAATCATTGGAATCATAAATATATTTCATGATTGGTAAGTGAGCTGATTTTGGATTCATTATAGCCACAAATGAAGTGCGGTGGTTTTAGCCATGAATAATGCAAATAATGCGACAGCTTGAAACATTTTTCAAGGCATTTAAACAATTGTCAACAAGTCACTTCCATTAGCAATGTTAGCATGCAACCACTAATGAATCAAAAGTGAAACAATGAAGCAAATAATATTAATGAGCCTAATATCAAAATCACATTCACAGGTTTAATGAGCGAATCACACAGTTCACGTAAAATGCAGTCCTCAAAGAAATAGAAGGGTGGGCCCACCTTTATTTTCTTTTCGGCTAGAAGTTGAGATGGTGATCACTACTTAGACAAGGTGAATTGTATCTTAAGTTTGTCAATGAACATGCCACATCCCTGACCTCTATAGATGTCACTAAAGTACCAAATTAAATATTTAAAAGATAGGGTTTAAATTTTTCTGATGAGTGGGGATTATATCTACCACCTTTTGAATTCAATTGTTGAATATTGTTGGAGTCATCTTTCCTCATCCAATCTGTTTAGGCAATTTGGCAGTGAGGCTTCTTTTGAAGTCCGTTTTTTTTAAGCTTCCAATATGGTAACGTTGCTTTTTTTCCTCTGATAACAAAATGATGCAAAGGAGTTGGCGTTTTGGAATTTGGATGGTGAGAACTTATCACACGTTGATCTGGTTTCTTAAGCTTGCATTAGGTTGAGGTTCACATCCATAATTGAAGTTAGGGATGTTAGAAAAGGGAGGTGGTATTGGTTGATTGATAACTTTTGTGTGATGGAAAAGGCGGTTGTTTGTTCTGGACTAGACAAGATGAAATGAGTACGGGCTGAGAACCTCTTATGGATTAGGTGAGAGTATTTGGTTTGAGTTGAGAGATTAAAGAGATTAGAATGGGAAGGGAGATATGTTAAGAGAAACATATTTTGTGTTTTGTTAAGTTCACCTTGGTTGGTTCTTATATTATAAAGCTGACGAGCGAGTATAAAACTAATTTATGGACAAGGAAAATAATCTTTTTTTATTCCATTTATCCACTAGATGTAATAAAATAGAAATTGTATATTTTCTTGATGATTAAGGTTCTGTGTAACTCCTATTGGAATTTGAAATTTTTCTTGCATGTTATAATCATTTGCCTACCTTTTTCCTCCCTTTTTTTGCTGAAGGTATGAGTTTCTTACTCTCTACTGCTAATATTTTATTAGACGCAACTCTCCAAGTTTAGTTATTTGTAACTTCCTCCTTTTGATCCTTAAAACATCCAGTTTACCTGTTTCACGATTGCCTCAAGCATATGCAAAATGAACTAGCTTAAAAGAAATATCTTATATAATTAACAAAGCATTTGCATCAATTATGGTTATATAATTAATGAAATATATTACTTAATTTTCTTTTATCTTGTAATTGATGTTCTTGAAGCTTCATCAGATTTTCTTGCATCTTCCTCCCAAGCAGGCTTCAAATTACTGTAGTAGTGTTTTTAGCATTTAAGGGTTTTATGTGGGGTTCTCTTAAAATCGAGTTATCTGGTGGCGACAATTTGAAATTTGTGGATTTAATCATTATATGCTTGTAAATTTGAAGGCGTCAATGTAATTTATGGTTTGAGTTTTTTACTCTCTACTGTTAGTATTTTATTAGATGCAACTCTCAAAGTGTAGCTATTTGTAACTTCCTCCTTTTGAAAAGAAGAGAATCTTCCTTAAAATGTCCACTTTACTTGTTTCACGAATGCATACAAAATGAACCAGCTTAAAAGAAATATCTTATGTAATTAACAAAGCATTTGCATTAATTATATGGTTATATAATTAATGAAATATATTAATTAATTCTCTTTAATACTCTAATTGATCTTTTTGAAGCTTCATCTAATTTTCTTGCATCTTTCTCCGAAGCAGGCTTCAAATTACTGAAGTAGCTGTTTTTAACTTTAAGGGTTTTATATGGAGTTTTCTTAAACTCAAGTTTTCTAGTGGCGACAATTTGAAATTTGTAAATTTAATCATTACATGGTCAATATAATTTACCCTTAAAATAATTTTATAGGCATGTTATGTGATCTATGCATTTAGAGCAGCACAAATACTTGTTAAGTTAGTGAGAAAATTATATAACTTGGCCTAACCCTATTTGCCCTTTTCTAATTACCTTGTACATTCACAAGCACTTCTCTACTCTCTTGTATTTTGTTTCTTTATAAGAACCGTAAACTAGTGCCGTGGTTACTTTGGCCTTAGCTGTCTAGTGAAAGAATGCTATCACAGTGACGTTTACTGGGTTTCAAATTCTGTAATGAAATGTTCAGCATTTTATGCTTTTCAGTAATATTTTATTTTATTTTATTTTTTTCTTTCTTTATCACAGCTTTGCTGATTGTTCATACTTTTCATTGCTATTGGACCACAAATTTGGATTGTGCAGGTGATTGAAATGTCTGGGGTCTGTGCTGCATCAGATATATGGAGTGTTGGCTGCACTGTTATTGAATTGCTCACATGTGTTCCGCCATATTATGATCTTCAGCCCATGCCTGCACTTTTTCGTATTGTGCAGGTTCACGCCAAAAACTCTACTGCAAATTCATAAATTTATCTTTATATTAATATATGGTTTTAATATTTCACAGTGGTAAGGGATGCTTCCTTTTTTATTTTACTTTCTTCTCTTCCTATGTTGTATTTATTTAGAAGTGTGGTCTGAATCGTAATGAAAGAGTCTCTCTCTTTTAAAAAAGAAAGAAAGAAAATATATATATATATGTATATATATATATATTCATACATCACCGCCGGTAGCTTTCGTGGCTCCACGATGTTGGCTGCGGTCGAGAGCTCTGTTAGGGTTCTCATTTGATCATGTCTCTCCTTCGCTTCCACAGTTTCGTCGACTCGGTTTGTCCCGACGTTACTGCGTCTCTTCGATGTCAACAACTCGTTTGTGACTGCCTCTGTTGCAGCTCGCATCTGCGTCGACGTCTGTTGCGTCTGCGTCGCTCCCTGTTTCGACGTTGTGCCTCTCTCTACCCGACAACTTCGCTCTTATGTTTCTGTTGCAGCTCGCTTTTGATTCGGTGGCCTGTTTCGACGCTGCGCCTCTCCCTGCCCGACAACAACGCCGACAGTGCTCTGATGGCGCTCCCTTCTTCTTTGGTTGAGCCTAACAAATTCTCCTTTGAGCACGTGGTGTGTAACCTTTAGGTGGAGTTTGCAGTTATCTTCCCCTCAAGCTATAAGGATTGTCGTGATTGTACAAGTGATTGTCCTTTGTTAAGAAGGGAAGCGGGAAAATTGGGAAAACAACAACCTTTTTCTCCGGCTTAGAAATTTCAACAATGACAGAGAAATTCAAATTTGCTCTTATTGAAAAATTTCAATGGGAACACCCACCTATGGAAGTTATCAGAAAGAGCGTTGCTGATCTTAAATTAGTAGGCAAGTGGAAAGTGAGATCCATTGATGAGAGACTTGTGTTGATTCAACTAATCGTGGCTGAAGAGGGAACACGGATTTTCTCCAAGAAATTTCTTAATATTACAGACAAGTCAATGAAGTTACTCAAGTGGTCTCCTGATTTCGACCCAAATCATGAAACTCTCACTGTATTGGTATGGTTTTGTCTACCTGGTCTCAAGCTGCACTTTTTTCTTCATCAGGTTCTCTACTCTATTGGGGTCATCCTTGGGGACCCTTTGAAGCTAGATCTACCCACTTTCAATTTAACTAGACCTTTTGTGGCCCGAATACATGTGGAAAGAGATATTACTTTACCTGATGTTACTGATGTCTGATTGGGCACAACTCATAATGGATATTGGCAACAAATCGTTATGGAACACAGACCTCCTTATTGTACTCACTGTAAGATGTTTGGGCATACCCTTAATAAATGCCACAAGCTCTACCCTAATTTGAAATCTAAGGTTCAAGAGAATAAGGATGAGTTTAACCCCACTGCTCTAGACATATTAGTTCCACCAGTAGAGGACACTACCACAAGATAGGAGGTGTCTGTTGCCCCTGACACTGTTGTTACTGCGATTGATGTGATGTTGGATGGCTCTGCTGGGCAGCCTACACCTTCAAACTCTATTGAAAACAACACGAAAGGATTATTACCTATAAAGGATAGTGTTCAAACCAATAATTAGGAGAACCTCGCAGCTCCTCATCTTCAGGAAGTATTCGGTGTAGAGGCAATTCATACTTCACATATACTAGAACCTTTGTGGGTACAACGGTTGGTAATCCTTCTACTACAGCTCTACCACCTCATCAGTCTGATTCTTCGGATGAAGAATGTTCTTCGGATGAATGATTCTTCGGATGAAGAATGATAGGTTTACACTTCCATGAGGAAGAAAAAGAATGAAGATTTACTTGAGCTCAGGAATCTTATGAATGATAATTTGGTTACTTCGTGTAATGGTACGCACCTTACCAACTTGTTAGCTAGATCCCTTCCGAAAACTAGAGGCATAGACAAGATTAAATTGGGATAATCCCTCACTTTTTCTGCTTCCTAGTGGTTTTGGGCTTTTTTTGTTTTTATGTACCATTTTTAACTTTTTTGTGTGTCTTGTACCGTATGGGTTGGGAAAAAGATTTGCATACATAAGACATACGTAACGCTGCGCACGTCGGAAGTTATTCAGAGGGTACAGGGGGGTTACATCCGCGTTATACCCCCTGTAACCTCCTTGTAACTTACATGTACCTACCGGAATTACAGAAGCGTGAAACTTATTTGTAGGTTACATGTAGGTTATATGTAGGTTATAGGGATAGGTTATATGTAGGTTATATGGAAGTTACAGGGGGGTATAACGCGGATATAACCCCCCTATACTCTCTGAATAACCTCCCGACGTACACAAATATTTTCCGTGGGTTGGGTACCTATTTGGGCCAACTCACACAACCTATTTGTATCTTTTCTTTTTAATATATTATCTCCAGTGGAAACATAAATGCTCTGTGTTTGTGTTAAAGAGATATATATATATATATATATATGCATGCATGTATTAACGTATTACAATTTATGATAGATTTATGGTACTTGATTCTTTAAGAAGGAATAATCTAATATAGGGAAAACTAGAAAGGTAAAAAGTATGAGATTAAGCAGGATTAGCAGGGAGGTATGGAATTCTAAAAGATTGGAGGAATAAATATTCATAGGTAATACCTTAAGAAAGTGGAACAATCAAGATTGGTTAGGGTAAGAAACTCTCCTTCAATTTGATCCATACTAAGTCGTATTCTTTAAAAACTTGAGCTTTTCTGAACTTGTTCTGATATTTAGCATTTTGTGTAGCAATTTGTGTCCTCACTTGCTTATGTAAGGTGTGAATCTTTCAAATTCTTACTTTTGCATTAGTGCTAAATAGTTGGAACTATCGACACTAGCTCCAATTGAGTGAGAGAATTTCACCCTTATGGACTGATTGATAGATTGGTTGTAGGAAAACTCAATTTGCTCCAGCTATTTAATTTTTTTCTCCCACAAAACACTTGAGAAGATTACTCAAGCCATGGATTACCACTTCTGTCTATTTATCTGCCTGAAGGGTGAGTTGTTGAATTGAACCAGAATTTGGTGCCCTAGAGTCCTCCAAAATAGAAATTTTCATAATTTTTGGCAAAATTGTGTGCAGGGCAAGCTTACCATAAAATCCATTTTTATATCCAATCAGGGTGCCTATGAAATAGGAATGAGGGTGTATAGACCTGTATTCTATCATCCAGTTTTAGCCAAATAGTATATCCTAAACTGTATGTCATGTCTCTCCACATCTACTAATCTGGACCAGTAGAAATTTTCTTTCACTAAGAAAAAAGATAGGTCTCTGCCAAACTGTTCTGTCTTGCCTTTATTGTGACACTCTTGTAAGATAATATCTCTGAGTAAACTCTTGGGAATGTACAATCTATTTTGGTAGAAGAAGTAGCCATATGACCCGTGAAATTGTTCATATAGTCTGTCTTGGCAGCGATCCCAAATCTCTTGGAAATCCTTGTCAGTGAAATACATACCCTTTAACATTTAAAATCCAATTACCTTTGCTGCATGTTAGTGATCTGCAAGTGATGACAGCTCAATGCATCTGCTTTGTTCCGACTCCTGGCACTGTGCTTGGGCACCAAAATGGAAGAAAAGAGGGTCGACATGAATCTAACGTGAATTAGCTTTATCCGACTGTTCACGTATCTTAAGGCCTCGTGGTCTATGTAGGTGTCCGCCAACAGATAATAACTGAAGTTGTTCTCACTATAGCATACAACTTTTCATTAGTATAATACTTTCTTATGGACTAATTTAGCTTTTCATAAAAAATGAAAATATGGTTCCCGCCTTTACTCCACAATGCTCTAAATCTAATATTAGAGGCATCACACTATGCCTTAAACACTTGATTAAAATTTAGAGAAGCTGGGATTGGTGTTCGAGTAACCTATTTCTTCAAAGCTTCAAAGATGGCTTGTACATCATCTCACCACGTGAATCTAACTTGAGCCCCTCCGTCAAAGATGTCGCAATTGAGATAAATTTTTTGATAAATTTCCTCTAAAAGGATGTCAATCCATGAGACTGACGTTCCTGAGTAAACGACTGCAGTTTGGGCCAGTCCACAATAACATTGACTTTCATTTTGTCAAATCTCGATATAGGCAATTGAAACAATGTATCCTAGGAAGCATCTCTGTGGTGTAAAAAAAACACATCTTCTAGTTGGTCGTACAATTGTTATGTTTGAAGAACTTAAAATGCATGCTACAAGTTTTCCTCTTCTAAACGACTGTATACCAATATGTCATCAAGTACACAACCATAAACTTTCCAATGAAAGCTAAGAAACACGCACCAAGTGCTGCGAAGCACGGACTACTCACACAAGATACATGGCGTATCAATAATACTAGGTTTGAGTCTAGTTGTCAATCCCACAGAGAACGAGGAAAACTTAATGAAGAAAAGTTATAGCCTGCTATTTTCAGCCTAAGCCTGAAATTTTGGTTTAATTAAAATCCTACACAAGTATCCTAAGTTATCAGTAATGAAAATGAAAAGTTGTTGAAGTATGAAAGAAGATTTTCTCTTTGAAATGTTCAATAAGAAAGTGTATGTGAAAACTTCACAAAATAAACAGATGGCAAACAGGAGCAAATTTTCTCTTTTTCCTCTTCTGGCGGAATAAGAAGATTAGGTTAAGATGTTGATTATTTCCCTAATTCTAATCTTTAACCCAATCATAACATTCTCCCCAATGTTTGCATTATCCTAAAGGATATATCCCTATTCCTTCATGCTAACGTGATTAACTTAGTTGATTCTATTATGATATCTTCCGAGACTCGTAATTCACAATGGATTTTAACAAATCACACAACCTAAGGGAAATGTTCATGAAGCAAAAATGGTTAATTACTATCTACAATAATCACATAAAGAAACTCTCACATACATCTATCATATATCCCCATCCCAAGGAACAAAGTGCAATTGCTCACAAAGCATGCTTGAACACATAAACCAAATCATATGATTGAAAGAAGAATCAAAGTACAAAAGTTTTACAAAGATAAATCCAAAAGCACTAATTAAAAATTCTAGAATTTCTCTCCCTTTCTTCACTCCTGAAAAGGTTGAAGATACAAGTACACAATCTCACAGAGTCCCTCAATCCTCACTTCTCTATACTTGATTGAACTTTTTTTAACTTCTCCCTTCTGGTTCCTACCTCAAGAATTTTTGGCAGAAGAAAATAAGAAAAATGCCCTAAGAAATTCGTCTTCAGTTTTTTTTAAATTTCCTTGCATCAACTCAAATTCTGAACTGCTCCAAACTGTCAAATTTGGGTTCGGGCTCCCATGGTAGACGCCTAGGCTCCAATCACTTAGCCTGATTTCCTGATCTTTTGGCGCTTATGCGTTGGTATCGCGGCGCCTAAGCTCCAATATGTAGCAGCTTAGCGCCGCTTAGGCATCGCCACCTTTCCATACTCTTTGGAATTTTGCTCTCGTGGATGGGGACTAGCGCCTAGGTGTATCAAGGTATGGTGCCACCTTTCCACACTTCACCCTTTCAATCTTTTCAAGTCCCGTTTGATCATCTTTTTGCTATAACCTGCAAAACAACTAAAAAATCTTCCTCAAGACATAACATTTTCATATAATATGCGAACATTTTCAAACATTTAATACGAAATTTAAGAACACATCAAAATCTCCCAAACTTGTTAGTTACTTGTTCTCAAGCAACAACAAAACTTAAACGTTTGATCTTGTTGAACATAATAGGAATGAATAAATATAGTAGCAAAATCAATTTTTGTGAAGCTTCTCGATTTTTTTCATTCATAACCGTTCTTTTTCATTCTCTTTCTTTCATTAGGATGATTATTTTTAATCCCATTTCTTTTAGATAGTCCCTTTTTTCATAGATAGTCGAGTTTTACTATATCTAGATTAGTTTTTTTATGATTTTGAATTCTACTACAATCTCCCTAAATTAAAATACTTAAATATTCCTTTCTATTTAAGATTTACAAGTTACAAATTATTAACATAGAATTCAAATTAAATGGAGACTATATTTCCAAAAGATACTTATCTAACTGTAATTAACTGACCAAATAATCAAATCTTCTTAAAATTAAATATGTTGATTAAATAAGCATTAGTTGAATTTCAAAGATCAATCTACAACTATTTTAGTTGAATTCAAATAGAGTCCAAATGTCATTTAACTATGTTTTCTCTTTTTTTTTTTAAGATTATTATAGTTCCAAATTCATAATCACTTCACTTATGTCAACAAAAATCAAACGCTAATACTTGTTTACAAAGGACAAATAATTTAACACGACATAATTTTCCCCCCAAATTTTATCATATGCAATTACAAAAGTAAATCATGATGAACCACAAAGAATTATAACAACAATAGCCTGTAACACCTGTTCAAGCCAACAATTCAACAAGTATATAAACAATAGTAATAATAAGAACAAATAGAAATACAAAAACAAATTAATTTAAACTTCAACAAAAATGTCCACACTGCTTAACAACCATTAATGTCCAAATATAAAATTAAACAAATATGCATTACTAAACAGTCCAAATCACAACACTGCAAATCACAGTAACATAACATAACATTAAGTCAACAGAATTAGAATAACAAACTGCAACAACAGTGAGGGAAATAACTGAAACACCTAAGGAGCAGCCAAATCACTCATCCCTGCTGCTTCTCCTTCTTCCTCTTCTTCTTCGTCTTCCTCCATTGGCCCGCATGTGTTCTCATAAGGCGTATAAGGAGAGTAAGTAGGAAAAATAATATGGTCTAGTCTTCCCAATCACTAGCTCCTCCAATAAATCTCCAATTGGGCAGCCTGAAAATTGGCGTTTGATCGAATTGGCTTTTACTCTGACAATCCATTTGGGATACCTGGTCCGCCAAATCATAAATCTTTGCCGGAATGATCGAAGTATCATCCTCAAGCGTATATAGATGCTCAACAATTAGCCGAATAAAAATGCTCGGTGCAGACAACCCAAAAGACATGATTGTCCACTCATACAATCTATTTCATGTTTTATAAGTTATATGCTACTCATATTTTGGTCTCATTTGATCTAGGAGAACTATTGCGCAAATCAATTTTGGAGAAGACACTAGCTCCATGTAATTGATCAAGTAAATGATCCAATCTTGGAATGGAAAACTAGTATTTGATGGTGATCTTGTTCATGACCCTACTATCAATGCACGTGTGAATTGATTTATCCTTTTTGGGCACATTCAAAGCATGTATGACACAGACTAGTGCTCTTACGAACTAGTTCCTGACCCATTAAATCCTCAACCTGCTTTTCCAGCTCCTCATACTTTTCTAGTTGCATCTAGCAAGTTAATCAGTTGGGGAGCATTGAGCCTTGGATGAGGTCTATAAGAGGTTGCTTCTCTAGTAAGTGTGGCAATCTTGGTGGCAAATTGTCATTCAGAACATTCTGAAACACCTCTAATAGAGGTCACACTACTTGGGATATCAGCTCCTCTGTCTCATTGCACTCTAATGTCACTAAGACTCGTCTCATTGATGCCTCTCTCATGGCCTGTAAAAATGCAGCATTAGGCACGATAGCACCTGTCTCTGTCTGAGTACCTATTACTGCTAACTTCTTCAGTGACAATCATGAAGTGGCGATCCCTGAACTCTCATATAGGGATTTTGCGTAGGCTTATTTTTAGGCTTATATTTAGCAAGCATGAAATAGTTGTGGGGATGGAGATAACCTTATCAAGATCTTGTTTTGCTATCTTTGATCAATAAGCATCATTCTCAAACCCTTTGGTTTTTAAGTTCTATCTGATTATTGATTAACGCGGGGCGCTAACAACGCCCTAATGCGAGCGCTAAAACAGTGCTTAGGCACAAGTGCTAATTGCCGTAGGGGGCACCCTGGGAACCATCGTGGGTGGGAGAAGAATCCTGCAATCTCTCTTGAAGGCGGTAAGAGGCGAAAAGCTGAGGGGACCGCGAACCATTGCGCGATAGCAGGAAAGATTTCGCAAAGGGGGGGAAGAGGCGGGATCACAAACTATCGCGATTCAGGAAGGAGCTTCGCAAACTACCACACCCGTGAAGTATTTTCTAGATTCTTCTCGCCTTCCCTTCCCCTTATTTTTGTGTAGAAGTTTTGTTTGTCTCGTGGGAGTGTATAAATTGCTGTCCTTTGTGTGTGGGAGTCAGTTCTTATTGTGTTTGTTTTTAGATCTCCTGTGTGGAGTTCTTTTCCCTGTTCTAGGGCTATATCCGAGGAGATGGTGGTGCTCTGACTGTATCCTTCTCTGAGATAGTATTGTATCCTTTTCTTTCATTTTCCCCAAATCGTCTCCTCCTCTCTCCTTCATTTTCTTCACTCAACCGCTCCATACCTGCAACTTTACTTTGTTGTCCAGCCATCCTCCCTCCTTCCCAGCACTCCCAACCGACTGTCCCTCACCCCACTACCATTGCCTTTACTGTCCAGTGCCTTCCAACCGTCCCTCCATATTTGCTCTCTCTGCAATTCTACACATTCCCTCTCGCTACCACCACGTCCGCTTGCCATCGTAACCCACCTAGTTGGCCTCCATCACCTTCGAAATACACTTGAGAGGTGTTTGCTTATGTCATTTTATGTTTTCTATTATTATTTCCCGTTTGTGATATGTTGCAACCCTATTTTAATATTAATGAAAGTTTGCTTTTATGTTTCTACTATTTTTTCTATTTGTCTTGGTATCATTTGGTATCAAAGTTAGTCAAACCCTAGTTCCATCCTAGAGTTTTCTCGCACCTGCCTCTATCCAATCCACCTCCATCAATTTTTTATCCTTCTAATTCTCACCCTAACCATGCCACCATGAAGAGATACATACCCGGGAAGAGATTCAACGAGAAGTCCATTGTTTGCAACGGAGACTAGCAGAGCTGGATGACAGAAACCATGAAGAGGTTACCTTCGACCGAGTTTGGGAGAGTCATTGAGAAGATGGGTACGAAGATCTGAATCTGTTCCACATGAAAGATAACAGTGACGAGGAATATCAAACACGTCATTTTGGTATCCAATATCAAAGGAAGCCAAGATAAGAGGCCCCTTATGGAGGTCAACAGGACTTTGGCATCAAGATGAACATCCCAGAATTTGAGGGAGGTATAGACCCCGATAAGTTTATCGACTGGCTGCAATCAGTCGAACTGATTTTCAAATATAAAGATGTACCAGAGGACAAAAGAGTCAAGCTAGCTGTCAATGAACTAAAGAAAAACTCCTCCTAATGGTGGGAAAGTCTACAAAAGTAGAGGAAAAGAGAAGGCATTGAGAAGATAACTAAGTGGGAGAAGAGGAATGCAATGTAGAAAAAGTTCCTCCCATCCCATTATTGTTAGAATATCTTTCTGAAAATTTGCAACTTGCAGCAGAGGGCTCTTTCAGTGGAGGAATTCACAGCCCAATATAATCACTTACGGCTAAAGTGCGAACTGACAGAGTTGGAAGAGCATATAGTAGCTTGCTATCTTGTGGGACTGAAGCTTGTCATTAGCAATGTGGTGCAATTGCAACTATACTGGACGCTGGGAAATGTCCAGACATTAGCCTTGAAGTTGAAAAGACAACTGAAGCTGAGCAGGCAAAAATCATCCTTCTGGCAGCAACCTTCATACAGACAATCACCTACAGTTACAACGTCTGACAAGGGTATCGTGGGAGATATAGGCAAGGTCGGATAAGGGAATGACACTTTGGATCAAAGCGGGAAGAAATTGGAAAAGGGTAGTCCTCTCACACGTTACCGACTATGAGTGTTATTGACGCAACGTCTACAGCCACATAGTCTTCAGTCGTCCCACAAGCAGGGTAGTCACTCTCACAGATCAAGGTGTTGTGGAAGAGATGAGAGACGAGGAGAAAGCTAAGAAATAAGGCGGGGAGTATCAACTCCCACCAAACGAAGCAGAAGCACTCGTGATTTGATGGATCCTGCAAATCGAGGACATGAGAGATTCACAGTGGCTTCACCAAAATATGTTTTATACTTGCTGCACAGTAAAAAAAAATGTATGGAGCCTCGTCATCGACAACAGAGCAGCAAGAATGTGACATCGACACAAATAGTAGAAAAATTGATACTTGCGACTCAAAGGAATTCCCAGTTGTATTCACTGACGTGGTTGAAGGTGAATCAGATTAACATCAACCGAAAATGCTTGGTACAGTTTTCAATCGAAGGTAAGCTACAGGACCAAGTGTGGTGCTACGTGGTTCTCATGGATGTCTGTCATCTTTTGTTGGGATGACTGTGACAGTTTGACCGGAGGACTCAACATGACGGATGCAGTACCCTACTTCCTTCGACGGAGCCCGAGGTCACAGGATCCCTTATCAGTAGAGCAACATCAGTGGAACTAAATTTAGTGGCGACATAGAATTAGTGGACCAAGATAGCGGCTCTTAACATGAGACAAATACGATAGAGAAGATTTCAAAGCCTCACAGTCGATATCGTATCACCAACTCCACCACAGGGCAGGAGGTTTCAAACCACTCTCACAACACACAAGACTGAACCGACAATGAGCTACTTTGTGAAAATTCAACAGTATATGTTTTAGACATTTAGGTATCCCAGGAGACAGTACAGTCTCTAGTGAAATTCAAGGGTGGCTGACAACAAAGCGGAAGCTTCGACCTATGAAGTCGAAGCTCCCTAGCTTTGAGAGACTGACATAGGCACTAATTGCACCCCTAGCGCAGGGCACTAACAACACCTTAATACTGGCGCTAAAACATCACCCGGACATGAGCGTTAATTGCCTCAGAGGCCACCCCGGGAACCATCGGGGGCGGGAGAAGAATCTTTCGATCTCTTGCGAAGGTGGAAAGAGGTGCAAAGCTGAGGGGCCACGAACCATCGCACGACAACAAGAAAGATCTCGCGAAGGTGGGAAGAGGCGGGATCACAAACTATAATCATCTAGGAAGGAGCCTCGCAAGCTACCGCACCTGTGAAGTATTTTGTAAATTTTTCTTGCCTTTCGACCACTTTGGTGTAGAAGTTCCCTTTGTCTAGTGGAAGTCTATAAATGGTCGTCCTTAGTTTTTGGGAGTCAGTTCTTGCTATTTTTGTTCTCAGATCTTCTGCGTAGGGTCATTTTCCCTGTTCTAGGGCTATATCTGAGGAGGTGGTTGTGCTCCGACAGTATTCTACTTCGAGACGGTGATATATCATTTTCTTTCATCTTCCCTAATCTATCTCCTCCCCTCTGCTTAGCGGTCGGCCTCTCCCCTTCTTCGTTTCTTGCACTCAACCCCCCCATACATGCAGTTTTACCTTGTTGTACAGTCATCCTCCCTTCTTTCCAGCACTCCCAACCGGCAATTCTTCACCTTACTACCGCTGCCTTGCCATCCAACACCTTCCGACCACCCCTCCGTCTGCCGCCGGTCACCTATGAGCCTTCATAATTGATGTCTCTGCAATTATGCACTTTCCCCATTACTGCCACCACGGCCGCTAGCCATCCTAACCCACCTCACTGGCCTCCATCATCATTTGATTACACTTAAGAGGTGTTTGCTAATGTTATTTTATGTTTTGTGTTGTTATTTCTCATTTGTGTCATGTTGTAACCATTATTTTAATATTAATGAAAGTTTGTTTTTGTGTTTTTACTATTTTTCCTACTAGTTTCGGTATCATTGATAGAGTGGATTCAATAGACTATTAAAGAGCAGGGATTCCTTAACCTATTTATGAGACTTTAAGCTAAATATAGCTCTGTGACCTTATACTCTATGGAACCTTAAAGGGTTTATAACAAACCACTTTGATGAAATTTGTGCAAAATTGAATTCATGAAATAAATGTTTTCATGCCATGCCTTTGTCCTTTCTCAGGCTTATATCTCTATCAATGGTTGGGCTTTCTTCTTCTCTGTATGGCACAAGCTGATAAAAAAAAAAAAGGCGATAAGATCCAGCTGCTTTTGCTTGTTTTAGCCTTTTCAGGCTTCAATACAATCAATTTAAGCTTGTGTGAACTTTGTTTGACCTGTTAGACTGGGTTAGTTGAGCCATTTTTTGATTTCTCACCAAATTTAACTTTTGTTAAGTCATTTGTGATTGCTTTAGGTTCATGCTCTGCTTTAAAATTGCGCTCGTCTGGGAGGAACTTTTCTTGTACCAACGTGATTTATAAAAAAATTTGATGACGCAGAAAAAGTCTGTTACTTGGATTTTTCTGGTTTTTCTATGTTAGTTTCAATATTTATTGTTATTGCTTGGGTTTTTCTTCTTAGAATTTTTTGTTGCTTGTTGGATTCTTTCTTTTTTGTTTGATTATGTTAAGAGCTATGCAGTGTGTTCTCCTTATCCCTGTCAATCTTAGTCTCTGATTTGTATGATCATCCATTACTGACTGCCTTTTCTTTTTCACATTTTTATGACTTTGTGCTTTTGTTTTGAATTCCTTATTTTGTTTCTTTAATGAAATTTGTTTGCTGGGATCTCCTAGTTCTCTGTAGAAAGTTTCCTTTCTGGTGATATGCTCTTGATTTTGGTTTTCTTAGGATCCACATCCTCCAATACCTGAGGGTCTATCTGCTGATATTACTGACTTTCTACGGCAATGTTTTAAAAAAGTAAGCATAAAAAAGGCTATTTATAATTCAATTTTTCCTTAATTTTTAATGATATATCTCCTGCTTTTAAGACTTAATCTTTTTACTTTGTCACCCTGCTTTTAGGATGCTTTGCAAAGACCAGATGCAAGAACGTTGCTACAACATCCATGGATTCAGAACTCGAGACGTGCTCTGCATTCTTCTCTCCGTGAAATAGGTGGATCACTAAAGTAAGTTTCTGCAAAATATTGGAAGCTAGTTGCAAGAAATATTCCTCATTGAATTTCAATTTTTATTGGATAAAAAAATGTGGGGTGAGCATATTTTTATTCTTTGTTGTTACTGCTGCTATATTTTGTTTTTGGCTGATTATGCTGCAATCTCTTTCTATTCCTCAAAACATAACAATGACTTCTATGGGTTCAAATGTGCTGCCCATTTTTTGGAAACAAGGTGAAGAATTCAGGGGTTAGGTTCAAGTGCTCACCCAACCTGGAAAAAAGTAAAAACAATGGCTTCTATGTATTGTCTGCTTTCTCCTCTTCCTTGTTATTAACAACTCGTTCTTGAGTCCAGAAAATAAGAAATATCTAAAGTAGCTGCTACAACGGAGGATGCTTTGACGTTATCAGACTTGGAACTTCTACCCTTTTTTTTTCCTGTAATGAAAGCTTTCTATTTCTATCAGGAAAACGTGATGCTTTATATTGTACTATAATGGCTTGTTTGTGAATCTTTTTTAATTAAAACATTTCTGTTCTACTTGAACCTTTGGGAATATTCATCCTGCGGTGGATTAAGGCCATGCTTTTGTTGTGTACCTATGCGGTGGATATACAGAGAACCTAAATGTTACGAATTTGAATGTAGGCTTCTGGCATTTTTTATTTCCATGAGATCATCTTAATGCAAGTTATGTATGTTTGTATGTATCTATGTATGATGGATGGATTGTACCACGTTAATAATGAACGGTCTTACTTTCCCATGCCGCATTCTTTCAAAATCAGTGAGCATTCACTGCAATTGGAGCATTTTCTCCATAATCTTTTCCTGAACAGCTCATTGAGGGTTTTCCTTGGAAGAATTGTGTCTCGTTCTTTCAAAATCCTTGAAAATTTTAGAGTTTTCTGGGCTCTAATATCAGATGATACCGTACTAGGGCTCCTAGAAGATGTTTGTGAAATAAATGTAGCTTGGAGGTGGTGGTGGAATAGGAAGGAAGTGATAGTATGGGGTATCAACGCCATTAGAAGGGGATAAGAAGCTAAATCTGCTAATGGAAAGTAGATATGGTGCATTTGACAACTATTTGAATTGAATTTAGTAGTCAAATGGTGAATCAATGAAGTATGAGGGCCAGGAGATCCGCCATGTGTTTTTGAGCAAGCTATAGACTAGAAATGTCAAAATTTAACCTAACACGTCAATGTGACCCAAAATCTACTCGAAATACTTAGGTTTGGCTTCACCCAATTAATTTTTCGTATCGGGCTCAGGTTAATTTTTCATGTCAGGTTAAAACTGACCCGTCAACTCAAAATCGACCTGTCAAACTGAAATTGATCCGAATTCCGCCCAAAATTATCTCAAATAGCTATTATATCTTATGTTAAACGGGTTTTACGGGTCGGGTTATGTTCAACATGTTGATGGAGGGTTGGGTTTGGGTTGGATTTGGACACGTTTAATATTTGGTTGGGTTCGAGCCTAACAGTTTTGGGTTAGACCCGAACCCTATTACAGACACCATTTGCAAAAGAAAAATTATACAACATTCTCAAGTGCATAAAATGAAGAACAAAGTTTCTAAACACACTAACAATAATAAAAGTCTCTAGAAATAGCAATCATATATCATATATACAAGCTCCATAATGGCAAATGATCTAATTAGAAATGGAGAAATGAGAAAAAAATTAGAAAGTAAAAGAAAGAAAAAATGTCAAACTTTGACACTCTATTACCTCACACGATCATGTCTATCCCTTGATCCTAACGAAACTCACTTTTACTCCCCCGATCAAATGGGAAGGTTCCCGCGCCATTTACTTTCCTTGAATATTCTTCTATTCCCATGCTTTTGACGGATGCAAAATTTGGCATCTTTTTTTTGGATGAAAAAGCCTCTTTACACTTGAGACATCACAACAGGTAGACATGTGTTAGACTGGTGCTTACTACATCGTCTGCTAAATAAATTGAAAACTCATGTTAGGCGCAAGACTAAAATGATAATTTAGTCATTTGTTAGTTATTATTGTGGGGAGCAAAATAGGGCTTAACATGTTTAGAATTTGGTTGTGTAATTGATGTCTAGAATTTTAGGGTTAGGATTTGGGAGAGATCACCTACCTCTCGATTAATATATGTTTATCTTTTATTTATTTGGGTATGTATCATTTTGATTTTGTACAGGTGAAATAAAATCTATTATTTTTACCTTAATTTTTACGGAAATTTGTTCTGTTTCTATCAAATTGGTATTAGAGCATTTGAAATTTTTGGGAAGCTAACGTTGGGATCGTGGTGTACAATAGTTCAGTGTTGCCTTTGTTACCAAACCTCGTGATCAAGATCACGGTGTACAGAAGTTTTGAGTCACTTTTGTGACCAAACCTTACAATACAATAGCAATTGGAGCTAGCTAGGAAGTTGGCGACATGATTACGGTGTACAAGAGTTTCGTGTCGCCTTTGTGACCGATTCTCACGATACAGTTGCGATTTGAGCTAGTTGGAAAGCGAACATTGGGATCGCGACGCACAGGGATTTTGCCTTTGTGATCGAAATGCATCCTAGGATTAATGACGACTAAGAAAGTGAATGCTTTGAAGGAGAAATTAGAGGATGAGGAAAGCCAAATCAGATTTGAAATGGAGGAGCATTTTTCGTCCATGGAGGGGTGGTTCTCGTCTATGAATGGGAGATTCATGCCCTGAAAGAAATGATGAATAAGATCATGGAGTTTCATGCAACCATACCGTTGCCTGCCTTGGGATCGAGCGACAACATTTAGAGCGGACATTAGCGGCAACAATCGGAAGGATTCACAATGCATTAGGGCAAATATTGTCAGAGATCGAGCAAATGAATCAAGAGAGAACGAGCTGCATTATTTGGAAGGAATAGCGCTACATCTTAACGACTGAAATGAGCAGCAACAAGCAGAACGAGACGTATGATTTGGGGTTGGAGAAGATTGATTCAAAGGATTTCGGCCTAGAAGAAGGAACCACGTTGGGTGAGAATCTAGTTGGCTGCATCCAACTGTGCCAATGTTTTTTGTTGCAGCAGCCTTTTAGGTGAAAGGTGATTAAGGAGCTTATGGTGACGAGTGAACTGATTATGAGATGAACGAGAATTGTGGAAGAAGAGAAATTACTATGGGTTGAGGAAAGGAACCCAACTCCACTTCATGGGTGGAACGAATTTCGATCGAAGAAATTGTGGATACTCGTGCATAAGGAAGTTAAAGATGTCAATTGATGAGGCTAATTATTGGGTTTATCATGTGGAGAGATACTTTGCTGTTAATGGACTGAAGGGGAAGAAAAATTGATGGTGGCGGCTCTTTGTTTGGAAGGTAAGGCTCTAGTGTGGCATCAATGAAGAGAATAATGTCAGTAAATTAGAACATATGAGAATTCAAAGACTGATTGTTGGAGTGTTTTAGAACCACGCGAGAAGAGGATTTACACTAGCAGTTTTTTGCATTGGTCCAGAAAGGGTTTGTTTTGGATTATATGGAGAAATTTGAGATTCTATGTGACCTTTTGAGAGGAATATCAGAAATAGTGTTGGAAGAAAATTTCATGAAGGGGTTGAAGCCAGAGATTCGAGTGACACTTATTCTGTTGAGATTGTGAGGATCAGAGGACACTCTGGATTTAGCTCAGTTGGTTGAAGATACAAATGCAGTGGAACGTACTAATAGAGTAGCACAAATGGAGCATCCTATTGAAATGCTACAACCGCAACGATGCCAAAAACTCAAACAATGTGATTCTAGAGTGAGGCTCCATTGGGAGGAATAATAGGCTATGACTAGGGGCGACATTCAAATGTCTTATTGAGATAGATTCAGGAGAAACAAACCAAAGTTATATTTGCGGTGTGAGGAGAAGTTTACCCGAAGCAACATTGCAAGGATCAAACCTTATAAGTTCTCACAATGTTTCGGTGTGTGACGAGAAGATAAAAGATGAAGAAACAGAAGAGGTTATGATATAGGAGGAACACTCTCACTTGAATGTGAACAAAAGTCTCATTGAACTCGGTGATGAAATTAACACCGAATCACATTATAAAATTTTGGGGGCATATTGGGCAGCAGGATTTAGTGGTGTCGGTAGATAGTGGTGCCACCCATAACTTCATCTATGCTCAAGTAGTGAAACAATTACTGCTTGAGATGATTGACACAAAAAGTTTTGGAGTTATGATGGAGACGTGATACATGGAGAAGAGCAAGAGAGTTTTTATAGGGGTGATTTGAACATTGCAAGGCATTCAGGTGATGAAAGATTTTTTCCCTTGGATTTAGGGAGCACTTACGTGATATTGATTATGCAATAATTGCATACCTTTAGGGAGACTAAAATGAATTGAAAACTTTTTTTGACAATGGAATTTCAGAAGGGAGATAAGATGGTGGTGCTTCGCGGTGACCCTAGTTCGTGTAAGATCTTGTGACACTCAAGACCATGGTTAGGAAAATATAAAACGCATTGTTAGGATTCTTGATCAAACTGAATAGAATGAAAGAAGCACATGACATGGAGTTGGCAGAGATTCTGACACCAATTCAATCGCTCCTACAGTAATTTACAGAAGTTTTCTAATTTCCATACAGATTGTCGCCTCAGAGGAAATCCGAGCATGTAATAAACTTGAGACCCAGGGTTTCTTTTATCACTGTGAGCCCATACAGATACCCCAAGGTTTCAATTCAAGGCTAGTAGAGTTGGTTGAATCTTATGGTAGAAGAGGAGGCGATCAAATTATAAGGAGATGGAGCTTAAGCTGCACGTCGACTTAAAAGACTTGTTGACAACACTTTGCAATGATCCAAAAACTATCATTGTTATTCTTAGTGAGAGTGACAAAATTCTCTTGGATGTTAATTTTGGTGAATAAAATGTTGTTTGTAGCAGAAAATGAGATATTTTTGCGTCTAACAGATGGAGAGTGGATGACTACAATGCAAGAACATTTTCAAATGCATTGGATTAACATTATGAAGCATTTTTTTGAGTATTTTATAGAAAAAACTCCCAGTGAGAGCATCAAGAGACCTCACCTGTATGAAACTACAAGTATGCTGATGTTGAATTTGGACGAATTCAACGAAGGGACATACTGCAACATCTGTGAATAGGTCCAATATTTAATACAATTGTTGATTTCGTCCAATGCATTCGATTAATTGAGGCCAGTTCAGGGAGTCACTAAGGGCGCTGCAAATGATCAAATATTAGGAGAAATTGTGCACAACAAGATCATGGTTACACCACTATATTATGTTTTCTACGTTGGGCACATCTGAGGAGGAGGATAAGAAAGCTCTCTTGGGGTCACTTGAGTTAAAATGAGTGCACCAGGAATCAACAAGTGAGAAAGAAGTGTTGATTAAATGGAAAGCATTGTCAGATTATAAAATCTTATATGAGGCATACTGCTTGATTCCATAGTAGTTTCTTTCATCTAGAGGACAAGTTGCCTTTTTGGGAGTGGAGTAATGTGAGTCAAGTGCCTATAATGTTGTTCGCAAAATAATTTGAAAACTTTGTTAGTTGCAAAACTTGTTAATTACTATTATGGGGTATAAATAAGGCTTAATATGGTTAGGATTAGGTTATGTGTGATTGTTGACTTGAATCTTAAGGTTAAAGTTTGGGAGAGATTGCCTACCTTTCAAATTGTGGGTTTTTATCTTTTATGTATTCGAAATTTTATCATTTTAATTTGGTACTGACGGAATAGATCTATTATTTCTGTCTTAATTTCTGTGGAAACTTGTCTCATTTCTATCAACATGTTCAAGAGCAATTGAACTTAATTGATACCGCTCCTACCCTTTTCTTAACCCAATCAATTGTCTTTTTGGATTCTCGCACATACTTTCTCCATCTTTCTTTCACTGAAAACCTCTGGTTTCCTGTTAAATAGGTATTCATAAGCTTTATGTTTGATGCTATGATGATTTATTTTACTTGTTCATGAGTTATCATTTGAGGTAGTTCATACGTTATTTGAAATATATTGTTTTCCGTACTATAAATTGCATATCATATTCCAAAATTGTCATCCTATTTCCATCCAAACATCGATCGACAGGCTATGTTATGTATATTCATGCTTTTACTCTTTCATTTATATTTATTATTTTTTTTAATAATTTCTACGCAAACATCTGTTTAGCTGTTGTACTTTGTTTTACTCATGTTTATGACAATTTTTTAAGAGACCTCTTAAACTACAGCTGTTGCCAAATATATTTTGTTTATGAAAACCTTTTATCTTAGCAAAACCTGTTTTGAGTTTTATTTGGATTAGACAGTTACGGACTATTAACTGATGCACCATTATACATTGAACACTGGAGTTCTATTGTTGCAGGAACATAGATGAAGATGCTTCGCTTACGGATAACAACTCTTTGGGGAATATATCTGGTGGGGGTGACACAACTGAGGGTACAATGAAGGGTGATGATACCAACTTGGAGAAAGTACGCACACTATTTCAATACTTGTTACAGATGCTTAAAGGAAATTCCTTAGCATAAGTGCACAGAAACATCCTCATCATTTTGAATTGCTTGTATGTTTTTTGATTTATTTGCATCTTTGGTTGAGATCCTATCATCTACATTCCTTTGGCTTTGTTTGCTAAGGTGCCGTTTTTGTTGGATCTTACCTTGGAATCCTGAAGGCAAATGTGATTATATGTTTTCCTTGTATTACTGAATTTGATAATGCTATGTGATGGAACGAGGATCTGTGGTTAACCAATAAATTACTTGACTTTCATTTGGGTTCCTAATGCCTTCCACTACTCGCCTTTTAAAAATTAAAAATGGGGATATTTCAATCTCTGGCAACTTGGGGAAGTTTTATCTTAATAGTATATATCACTTGTTCGGATCACCAACATCTGATTTAGTTTTTCATCAGATTTTTAAATGGCGTTGGAATTCAAATAGCGAGTGAAAATGCCCTGTAATGAAGGCAACGATGTCTTCTAGTGAATTTATGGTTTTTTGCAATGATAACTTTGATTTTCTTAATGTGTATTAATATCTCTTCAATATTACTGTGACGTAGGTAAAATCTGAAAGCAATATTTTGGATTCCAGCTCTTTGGAAATAAATGGACCTGATGAGGATCAAAGTGGAGAGAACAACATTACTCAAGATGTCATCTCAGAAGGTGTTGATTGTTTGCGAGATGATCTTTCTGCTAGAGATCCAACTTTAGTTTTACATCAGAAACCAATGGGCTCATCTTCTGTTAAAGAAGTTTCAACTGCCAATTCAAAAATAGCTGATCCACAAATATTGAATGACTCTTCCACTGATTCAGCAGATGGGCTGGTTAGCATCACTGCGGGAGTTGCAGAAAATGGTTTAGATGCCGAGCATGATGATGAAGGAAGCTCCGGCCATGATGAAAGTAGCTTATTTTCCTTTCGGGCTGGAATGCTAAAATTTGCTTCTCCGAAGGTGAGTCAAGTGGTTCAATTAGAATACACTCAGTGAGGGAATGGTAAAGTTATTGTCTTTGCTCTTATTAAACAGCCTGGTAACTTATTTCCAAATGCTGCTTGTAACATAGATGATTTAGGGTCGCTATTGTAGGTACAATTAGATCTTTATTAAATTTAAAGCTATGTCATATTTATGCAAATTATAGTTTGTCATTTATCAGCAAAATTGAATAGCTCAGATCTTCAAATGTCTTAAACTAGTATGGTATTCAAATTAGTGTAGGTTTAAGTTTTGAGATGCATGCTATTTATATTTGTCTTGTTAACAAGTTTTAGTAACATATTTCTAGGTTACAAATCCATCCGCTGCAACTGGAGTGCATGACTTGAGTAGATTCAGGGATGCACCTGGAGATGCATTGCTGGATGATTTATTTCAGCCACTTGGTAGGATTACAGGAGATCAAGCTGCAGAAGCTTCAACTTCTACAACCGATCATGGAAATGTATTATGTGATGCTGCTAAAAGTAACCTAGCTAAGGAACTCAAAGCTAGGATGGCCCAGAACCATGCGGAAAATGAAATTAAAGAACGAACGGGTGGAAAACTCTTGGAGGATGTGATGGATGTAATTGATATTGATGGCCCGGTGAATCTTTTTATTTTTATGGTGTATTTGCTTGAATCTAATGAATGTCATGCTGTGGGTTTTCGTATTATGCAAGTGCAAGTATTTGTATTGCTAGAAAAAGTATTCATGGACTCATGAATTCATGAGAACGAGATCTCAGTGATTATATTGACCTGAAATTATTGTCTTTCTTTTGGAAGGTTTTCGAGGAAAACTTGCCAGCAGAGAACATTTTTCTTATTCAGGTATTGATTTTCTCCTAATGTAGAGCTTTTAATGTTTATAAACATGTATTTTCTAGTTGTTTAATGTGGTGTGCTGCATGAATAAGTAATTGTTAATATACATACATACAGACATACATATATATGCATATATATCATGACCAGTTTAAAGCTTTTTACGGGCGCACTTGAGATTCATGTTTGCACTATATTTTTTTGATAGTTCAATCTTTATTTGAAATTTGTTTAAATTATTTGGCCATTATCATTTGGTTGTTGCTAAATCGCATTTTAAATGTTAGTTCTTGATTACATAAATTCTCCTTTTATTGGTTATATTTTTGGACTATTACAGCGACAGCACCCAAATCTTAGCTATTTACAAAGCTAGCTGTTATAATTGACTCACAATTAGCTGACTAAGGCTAGGGACAGATTTGTAATTCCATGGAAGTTATTAAAGAACTATGGAAGCTTCTATGGTCTACTTGGGAGGGGAGGCTTGTAGAGAATGAGGAGGCTACTGCAAGGAGGAAGATAGAACCAAGAAGGGGAAGGAAATCAGTCCAAGAAGAAGAAGAAAGGGAGAGGCTTCAAGAATTAAGGGAGGAGTGTTAGATCTTGTATCAAGATAGTTTCGAGAGAGAGAGAGAGATCTAGAGGTGTGTTCATTCCTTGATGTAAAAGCCTTGTAATTCTTCTTTGCCTTCGTGAATTTGTTGGCGATTCCCTCCCGTGGATGTAGGTCTATGGACCGAACCGCGTAATTAGTTGTGTTCTTGTGTTTGTGTTCTTGCATCTCATTTCTTGCAGATTTCTTTCTGTTTTTCCTTGTTTTGCTCGCTGCTTTTTCCCACATCTTGGCTACAGGAGCTGTTCGAATAGTTCTGCAGATGTTCGACTGTCAAGCAGCCTACAGGTGTCCAAGATCAGGAGGAATTTGACATTCCTTCTCCTGTACAACAAGTTGATTCTCCACGCTTGTAGCAACCATTCGACAGTCCAAGCTTCTTCTTAGGCATTCCAGTGCTCTTGGCTACAAAGAGTTCGGTAGTCAAGGTTCTTGGCTACAAGGATTCAATACTCCAGACCGCAAGCATTCTTCGACACTGTAGCAAGAGTTCGACAATCCAGCTTGTGGTGTTCGACTCTCTTGCAAGACAGTCCAAGTCCTTGGGCTGAATGCATTCGGCAGCAATTACAGCAAGTTGAAGGTGTTCTTGGACAATCAAGTCACTGCAGCAAGGAGTTCTTCGGAAGGTTTCAGGTGTTCGGTGAAGCAAGTTCCAACCCTAGCATTTGTTTTTTTTTTTTTTTTGAACCATCAAACTAGTGTATTTGCACTAGCCACGGTAAAACCATTGGTATTTAACAAAAACAGAAAATATGGGGGTTAGGATTTTCTTATTTTGGTGAGAATTTGAAAATGGTGCTAAGAGGGTGTTTACTGTGTAAATAGCCAAAAAAATTTAGTGCAACTATCTAATTGCCCAATTTTTGGGCTAGTAGAAGTCCACGTGAGTGTTTTTGTAAGGTTATGCTGATTAGACTAAGAATGTCATTTGTCATCACAATATTTCTTTGTATGTATTCCTTCATTTAGGAAATTGCCAATCACCATACTTGATTAGGAATAATTTATTTTCTTTCAGATATTTCAGTAAATATGTTTCTGTTTCTTATTTTGTGGACTGGTATACCGACCACACTATTATATATGCACACATACATGCATATATATATATATATATATATATAGAAAGAAAGAAGCGTGGGAGAGCGAAAGAGAGGGAGAGCAAGGCCTATGTGAGGGAGAGGGAGGAGGTAGAGGCATGAGTTATGCTACTTTGTCTCCTATCATATGCACAAGCCATTGCTTCGTCATCTTTACTTTTGTTTGAACAAATCGTTGTCTCGTCTCACGGAGACGACTTTAGGGATTTCACCTTCCTATGGAGAACCATTATAAGTGACAGATTTCTTGATCACAAGCAACAATCCATCCTCCACTCTCATTCTGGTGATCTCTCTCTTTCGTTTGAACATATTGCAGAACTTCTAGCAAGCAGCAATCCTCGTCCTCCACGCTACTTCGTCTCCTCACGTATGCATGAGATCACAATGCTCCGTCGTTCGGCTCTTTCTCTAGACTCGTTCCATCATTCGTCTCTTCCGCTCAAATAAATCGCAATCCTTTGTTGTTTGTCTCTTCTGATCTACCAGATCACTCTGATCAAATAGTTCGAGTAGATCACATAATTGTTCTTCCTCTTCGGTTCGCTAAAGTAGAGGACGATACAATTCCTATGATCGATTCAACTTGTTGAACTCGTGGAAATTGAAAGTTGGGAACCTCCCTCTAGTTCTTGTTTGCTCGTCCAGTGGAGCAGTGGAAGTAAGGGTCCTCGTCTTACTTTTGTTTGAGCAACAGGTATTCTCGATTTAGGATTAACAATCTTATCATGGCTAAACATGACATGGCCTCACAATCTTCTTCCTCGGAAGTCACCTCTAGATTTGAGCATATGTTTTTAGTCTCTATCGCACTTGATAACTCCTCACATAATCACGAGTTATAAACTGCATGACCATGATTTTCTTCAATGGTCACTGTCTGTTTTAATGTACATTTTTCGCAGAGGTAAATGTGGACAATTCACAGGTGAAATTTCAGCTCTAGAAATGTTAGATTCCAAATATTGAGCCTAGAGAAATGATGGTCATATGGTTATATCATAGTTAATAAATTTTTTGACCACAGGGATTGGAGAAAACTTTCTCTTTTATAGGACAACCAAAGAGATGCGAGGCTACACATGAAATTTACTTTAGCATTGAAAACTCTTTATAGTTATTTGAGATTGAGACCAGACTATATGATCTATGACAAGGAGAATTGAGTGTTACTCAACATTTAAACACTATCTGACGTGGGGTTGGGAAGGGGGGCCGGCTAAACCGACCCCTGCCTTGTCCAGTCTTGCTCGACCGATCAGCCTCCCAAAAGGGGCAGGGTCAACCTCCCACATAATGCCCCTTTTATGTCCTATTTTCTTTCCTTTTATGTTACTCTCCTTTTTTATTTCTTGTGTATTTCATGCCTTCATTTTCTATTATCTTTCTTATTTTGATCCTTACATATTCTACTTTCTAATTTCTATTATTTATAGGTGTTATTATGCTTCAATGAGGTATGTTAGGCAGGAGTCACTACCTGTTCTTTTTAAGATATAGCTTTATTACTTGGAGAAAAAGTTGCACTTCTTAGATTGGAAGAAAACGGAGAAAATAATTTTCAAATAACATCAACTAAAGCAAGTGCTCTATCCAAGTTCTAACACATCTACTTATACTAAGATAAAATTAAACCTTAATTATAAATCAAATAAATTAGATGGGCCCATAAGGGCTGACAGTCACCATTAAGAATGAGATTTTTTGATACTAAATTGTGAGTCTTTTGTCACACTCGTCCTGATCTGATGAGATGTTCCCTCGACAGTATCCTCTGATAGAAGAGGCTTCATCTTTTTCTCTGGAAGCTTTTGGATATGCATAGTATGACAATAAGTTACTGACGTTAAAGGTAATAAAAATATTTTAGCCTCTCAACAGATCGATCTTGTATGTATTGTTACCTTCTTAACAATTTTGAAGGATCATCAGCTTTAAGTTTGAGCTTTCCAGTGTGGGAAATCTCTTCTTTAATTTGATCCACATCATATCACCTTTTTAGATCATAGCTTTCCTTGAACTATTAGTCTGCTTCTGATATTTTGTGTTTTGATTAGCAATTTTCTCCCTTGCTTGTGTGTGATTGAACTTTCTGACTCTAGCTTCTGCTTCGATAAACTCATTAGCCGGAAATATTGACACAAACCGCAAATGTGTGAATGGTGGACTTCCAGGCAAACTCAACTTGATGAAGAACCAAATCTCACTGTCTAATTTTATTTTCTCGCCGAAAATCTGAAGAGATTTTTCAAAATGTAATTCTTCACATTTTCTTGTTTGTTTGTGGTTGTGTTATTAAATTGAATTGGAGTTTTGTAATCGGCTTACCTCATAAGGTTCTCCAAAAATGGCTTTGAAATTTTCACGTTCCAATCTAAAGTGATTGTCAGAGGCGTTTAATGAAGACAAACAATTTCTCTGAAATATAAATCTGCAAAATGTTAGACATCAATTATCAAAATGATTCATCTTGGAGAAGCAGTCCACTACCACCGTAATCAAATCTTTGCTCTACTGTGTCCAGGGGAGACTAAACAAAATCTATGCTCACATTTAACCAAGGTCCCTTTGGAACAGGAAGTGAAATGTTACAATCTTATTTTCTGTCGTAAGGTCTTAGCTAAGTGACAAACTCTGTATCATCTAAGATGCCACCTATTCATGTCTCATATCAATCCAGGTGAATAAAAATTATTTTTCTCTAAGGAATGAGACTTGGCCATAACATATTATCATGTTATTCATTCATTACGACACTCTTATGAAATAGCTTCCTTGAATGAACTTCTAGAAATTCATAAACTGTTTTTAAAGCATAAATAACCATAAGATCTGTGATACTACTCCGAAGGACTCTCCTGATAACAAGCTAAAATCTCTTGAAATTTTTCATCAGGCATATAGATCCTTATGCTCCTCGAATCCAACTTCTTTTAATTGCTTAGTAGTAATCAACAAGTGACAGCAGCTTAATGCATCAGGTGCCTTGTTTTAATTCTCAATTTGTGCTCCAGTACAAAATAGAATTTAAAAGAACTTCATGTAGGAGGCATGTCAACTCTTCAACTTGCGCAATATTGAGCCTTTTGGGGCTTTGCAAGCTTAGGATGTTTCTTGGTGTTGCACAAATTTTATCCGCTTCTGGCATCAGAAATTTAAGCTTAGAAAGGAGATTAGTTTTTTTGAAGATTAAACTTATCTTCTACTTGCCAAGTAAAACTCTACCAAGCTATTTAACCTAATTTCAAATTTATTACTCACCTCACCTTAATTATTTTTGCAAATCAAACCTGCCGCTTGTAGCTTTATGAAAAGAATATTGTTGGCAGCATGAATGGATGATCTTCTTTAATGGTTTTCTTATTGATAGTTTATTATGGGCATCTTATTTAGAGGTAGTTGGTGGGTCTCGACAAGGTTGTTGACAAATGTAGAAGAGTAATTGATGAAGAGCTTTGAAATATTTAAAATGGTGTAATGAGGAGAGTTTCAATGGTGCCCTCGGTAAATGATCGGTGTTTACACTAAATTGCTTCTATTCTCTTGGGTTTTGTTTTTATTGCAGTAAAGATAGAGAAAAGAAGAGAAATTTATTATGATCTCCTTTTTTGACTGTCTATTTTTTCTATGATATGGTGAAAGCTCTATTATTTTGTGTGGTAGTCGTCATAGGCTTACTTAAGCCGAATTATACAAAATTTGGTTTCCTTTGTGTAGTACTTGATCCATTTTGCATTTACTTGTGATTTGTCATCCCTATGTTCTTGCTTTCATTTTGGGCACATATTTTTCTACAAAAAACATGCTCCTAAAATTTTGAGGCAGATGAACACAAATGTGAATCTGACCTGCTGATGTCCTTTGTAACGGATACAGTATGAAGCTATTTCCTAGGAACAAAGGATCAAAATCTTCGTTCCACCTCTGTTTTTTATCTTCTTTTCTTCTATAGGTGAAGCTGGAATATGCTTTGCAATCCTAGATTGTTCATTTGGAAAGCTTGCAGGATTCCTTCTGTTAGTAATGAGGTGATTTAAAAAATGAATCATGATATTTGGTGGATGATGCTGTGCTTGATGCTCGACGGTGTAGATAACTTTGTTTTGTTTAAATGGTTAAGTAAATTCTTTCTGATTTTTGATAATTTACTGTCTTTGTGCGCACATTTTTTTGTTTAAAAGTTTTCTGTTGCTGATAAGATATTTGAGACTTCAAATATTTTTTTTCTGACTTTTGTACTGAAATTTTGGCTCTGCAATTATTTTAATGCCTGTAAACATTGACAAGTCGTTGCCTTGCTTCTTGGCTATTCTATTTCAATTTTTTTTCTAGTCTGTAGAGTTCAGCAAATTGGTTGGATTGCTGAAGCCAGAGCAACCGGAGTATGTAATTTTGTCTGCATGCAAGAAACTAGTCTCATTCTTTGTTCAGCGTCCAGAGCAAAAGCATGTATTTGTATCCCAGCATGGGTTTCTTCCTCTTATTGATCTTCTTGAAGTTCCAAGAAACCGAGTAAGTATTTTTGGTAACTCTCTGATGATTATGAAAATTCTCTAATTATTTCATAAGATTAACCAGTTTAATGGGAAGGTCAGGGATTCCCATGCTCTATTGGATTATGTCAATATTTTCATTCCTGTCTTTGTTTTCTTTGTGGGCCAAGTGAACTGGGTTGGGTTGAAGTGGTTAAAAGTTAATTGGCTTTCATAGGCATTTTTTTTGCAAAAATGTTTGATTGGTGGTTGAAATAAAATGATCTCTCTACAGGTCATATGCTCCGTGCTTGAGATTATCAACCACATTGTTATGGATAATGTTGGTTTCCAAGAAAATGCTTGTCTTGTGGGCCTTGTAAGATGAACATATTTGTTATATAAATTGATCAAGGAATTCTTATAATACTCTTTATGTTGGTCGTGAACTCCAATTGCAGATACCAGTGGTAATGAACTTTGCAGTACCTGATCGCCCTAGAGAAGTAAGAATGCTAGCAGCGTTCTTTCTTCAGCAGCTTTGCCAATCCAGGTTTAGATTTTATTTTTTTTCATTTCCATTAGTGTACTACCTTAGCTTCAAAGCTCTTTTTCGAGTTCAGTTTAGAAATTCTCTCTTCTTTTCAGTACCTTAACATTGCAGATGTTTATTGCCTGTCGGGGGATACCTGTACTTGTGGGTTTTCTTGAGGCTGATTATGCGAAGTATAGGTATGTAATTAGTTTTTTTCATATAATAAGAAGTATGCTTGTATCACTATGCACTTTCTTTTTATAGGGTTGTATTTCGCTCTTCATTAAAATTTATAGAAATTATAGTTTGACAAATTGATGTGAATCACCAGGGAAATGGTTCATCTTGCTATAGACGGCATTTGGCATGTATTTAAGCTTCAACATTCCACTCCTAAAAACGACTTCTGCCGTATTGCTGCCAAGAATGGAATTCTTCTTAGACTTGTCAACATTCTTCATAGCATGAATGAGGCAGCTCGTTTAGCATCTTTACAAAATGGTGTAATGGCACGACCCAGATCTGGTCTATTGGATGTTCCTCACTCACTTGGAGCTTTTGAATCACTTCAATTATCAGCTTCTTCTACTTCTAGTCTTGTTGCAACTGTGTTGGAGACGAAGCAGTTTTTTGGTGAAGCAGATAAGAATCATCCAGGCCATGCTCCACTGGATGCTTCTTTATCCAAGGCATCTGAAATGGTTACAGAAAATTCTGGGCACATAACTAACAGAGGGTCTTCAGCTGCAGCTTCAGAGGAACTTGAGAATTTGGGTTTGTGGAAATCCAATGCTTCTCGATTAGAAACGGACCTTCTTAGGCAACAGAGGGCGACTGATTCTGTTAACAGAACTTCTACAGACAAACCTATAAAGCATGTGGATCCTACATCGAATGGACATCCTAGTAGTGGTAACCCATTGTCTTCTCATAAGGATCAAGTGAGACCGCTGCTGAGCTTGTTTGACAAAGATCCACCTTCTCGAAATGTCTCTGGGCAGCTCGATTATGTACGCAACCTTCCTGCACTAGAAAGGCACGAAAGCATATTACCCCTTCTACATTCTTCAACGGAAAGGAAAACAACAGGAGAACTTGAGCTTTTGATGGCAGAATTTGCTGGTAAACTGTTTTGCTTTCTTTTAGCATAATGTACTTTAAATGCACACCTTAACAGCCATGTTATTAGTTTTAAAAGGTCTTGTTTGAGCATTTGAAATTTAGACCAAATTTATTGAAATTATTTTGGGTTGAAATGGATCGCTAAAGGTAAATTGTACTTTCATCTTCCATTGCACATTTCAAAAGGATTGAACAAGTTAGTTGGTTCGACGAAGTAAATCTTGTTATGTCCAATGCATGAGCCTAGATTTTCTGGAGTTCTTTTCTCCGCATCTGCAGCCATGCTCTGCGTTTGCATCCATTTATAAATCCTGCATAATGCTTCTTGCTAATGATGCCTTAACAAAAAAACTTACCTATCCACCCCTAGACTTGAACTTGGTATATCCTTTGTTGTTGTTGTTTGTTAGTGTGTGCAAAATGTCAAACATGGGATGTTGTCTTAAAAATTTTTAGATATATTAATTAATCGCCTAAAGAAATATTTAGTTTATCAGAAACATAATAAGTTAAAGATTGAAGTTTTATTTGATGCAAAGTAAGATGGATATATTGAGGATCAAATTTCTATTTTATGCTATTACCTTTGTGTTTGTGGGTGGATATTTCAGTTTCCTAGAAAATTAAAAAGCAGACTGTTGTGGCTAGATCTATTATTGAAGTTGAATATAGGGTTATTGTTCACTCTGATTGTAAAATAATGTGGATTAAAATTATATGAGAAGAATTTGGCTTCCCAGTCAAACAACTCATGTCCTTAATTATAATAAGTAGATATTTACATTGCAAAAAAATCGTATCTTCCATTAAAGAACCAAACACATTAAAATGGATTGTCATTTTATCGTAATGTTGTCTTATTTAAGAAACAATTACTTTACAAGCCTTCAGTGAAGAACAATTGGTTGATATCTTTAATAATGCCTTGAGATCATTTCATCTCTCTCAATCTTTGTGGTGATATAGAATTTGCTTATATAGATGCTCTGACTTTAGGATGATTTTTATTTTAGGAATGTACTACATTTGAAAATGCCATCTTTGGATAGTACAAGATTAAGAAATTATGTTTTATATTATTTTATATCCTTTTAATTGAGAAAATTTGTTCTTTATTAACTTTATTTTGTACTCTTCTTATATTACGATACATAAAACTGACATTCAGTCCATAATAACTCTAATTTTTTTCTTTCAATAAGGTTGAGCTAAACTTTCTTTATGCGCTTGTTGCATAGAATAATTTTTTTATCATTATTATTGTTTGTCAATGGAGAAAAAGGATTATGCGGCCGACCCCACTTAGTGGGATAAAAACTTGTTGTTGTTGTTGTTGTTGTTGTTATTGTTATTAGTCTCGTTTGCCTCTAGTTTTCTTGTGTTGGGAGAATTATTAGATAATTAGACTATGATTATATGATCTTTTATTGTAGTATCAAAATCATTTTCTAACATCATTAAGTTAGTGGCATCGATGCTTTTGAGACTTTTAAAGATTATTTGTTCATCAATCGGCTGCATAAATCTTTTTGCATTTGATGGAGATAGTTTTAATTTTAGGAGTGTAGGTTTGTTGATGATATCTTGCCTATATCAACGGTTTGATTTTTGAAAACCATCGGCAAAATTAGACTTTCAAATGAGGCTTTTATATATCATCTGATCATTTTATATATATGTTTTTTTTTGGAAAAAAGCGCAAGGGCTAATTTAGTAAAAAATGGAAAAGATACAGAAAGGTTGTATGAGAGAGCTTAAAATCTTACCTCACACAAAACAAAACACACAAAACTCAAATAAAACAAATATACATAAAGATAAAAAACCAAAAAGCCACCAAAGGGCGCAAAAGTACTAGGGACGTCCTACTTTTCTCCCTCTGTCACTAGTTCTTGGAATTGAGTCTGCTAACAAATTAGTAAGGTGAATGTCATTGCCCGAAGTAACCAAAGTATCATCCATCAAATTCCTGAGCTCAAGTAGGTCTCCATTCTTCTTCTTTCTCCTCGATGTATAGACCTGTCATTCCTCATCCGATGATTGACTCATTTGATCAATAGATTGTTCCAAAGTTGGTTGGACAGGTGTAGGTTGTTGCACATGATCCTCATGATCCTGAGTGACAGTTACAACTTGCTCGACCTGATGAGGCGGTAGTGACACAATAGAACTATTGCAACCTGTAATAAGAGTGATAGGTTCTAGGGCAAGTGAGGTCTGATGAATCTCCTTCTCACCCATGATAGGAGATTCCAGAGGCGGTTGAATGGTTGTAAAATTGCCTGCGAGAATAGTGACGTCTTCGGGGGCATTCTTTTGATGATCAATATTGTCAATAACTTGAAGTTGATCAGGAGGAGATGAAATCACTGTCTCTGGCGGAGCACTGTGTTTTTTTGGTCTGAAGTGTGGATGTAGATGGTGGCATTGAGAACTGGAGTAGTCGAACATACGACAGTTTGAACAATACGAAGGAAAATGTCCAATTACTACACCTTTTGCCAATACCCATGATGTTGTGTACCCAACCAAATTTCCTCAAAAATAGATAAAGTGATGTCTCTTTCACTAAGTACTCTGGCTTCTGATGGACGAGAAAGATTAAAAGTAGGAATGTCCGTTTTGAGTGGCTTCCCATAAGCTAAGGCAATAGCGTACAAAACTTTTTAAGTAAAATAATGAAATTTCAGACCATAGAGGCGAATCCAAACCAGAATGATCGGAGGTTCCGTATGAGGGTCAAAATCTATAGACCATTTGAGAATTTTCATTGCTCTGTTATCAATCCAGATTATCCTTCTAGCAAATAAACGCGTGTAATCCTCTTCATTATTAATTTGTATAAGAATGTGTCTTTCATTTAATAGTCCAATTTTCCACTCTCCAACAAGGTGCATAAGTTCAAATTTCTTGCAAATAAGCTCCATTTTGGGATGACCATATAGAAATTTCTCAACCAAATTCAGACGACAGGAGGAAACAAGTTGAATACCTTTAGCTTCTATAAAAAAGATGGTAGACTTCCCATTTTTCCTACCGGGTTTCTTGATGTCCTTTGCCCACTAAAACGAATGAGGGAAATAGCACGATTTAGGTGTACCTGAGGTGTGGAGTGAGGCGGCGTTGGCACCCGCAAGAGCAGCAGCATACGATCTGTTCGAAACCATCCCCAATAGATGGAGGTGTGGCATTAAGAACACTGAACAGAGGCGTTAAGAGCACTACGAAACAGCGCAGAAGCAGACGACGCCCCTACGAACAGAGTAGAGCGCAGAAGCGGCGACAGGACGATGAAGGAGACGCAACCTAACAGACCGCAGATCGTCGAATCCAAATTCTTTTATA
>NW_018164536.1:1595749-1621221 GCF_001263595.1 Phalaenopsis equestris
GCAACATTCCATTATTTTGCTTTATGCGGTTTTGTTTATATATATATATATATATATATATATATATTGTATACTTGATGATTTAATGACACTCTGTCCTTATGTAATCATTGGTTGTGATCTGAAGTTTATAGTTTATATAGAGTGGAAGCTACAAGACATAATAAAGAAATTTAAAAAGAGTTTGTCCCTCTCTCAACACCTGAGAAAATTTTTTTTTTTTTCTTTTGTTTTACTGAACTGCAGAGGTTTCTAGAAAAGGCAAGGAAAACGGACATGCAGATTTCAATGGAAAGCTGTCTAAGCGGGCAAGTAAAAAGGCATTACCAAAATCCACAGGTTCAACAACTTCGAATGAAGGTGCTTCGACATCTGGTGTTGTTTCCCAGACAGCATCAGGAGTATTATCGGGGTCTGGTCTTCTGAATGCTAGACCTGGGAGCACAACATCCTCCGGATTACTTTCTCAAATGGTGTCATCTCTGAATGCTGATGTGGCTCGAGAGTATCTTGAGAAGGTTGTAGATCTTTTGCTACAATTTGCCAAAGCTGATTCTACTGTAAAATCTTACATGTGTAGCCAAAGCCTGTTAAGTCGACTTTTCCAAATGTTCAATAAGATAGAGCCCCCTATTCTATTAAAGGTGATTTTGAGATCGATGCTGATGATATGTATACATTTCGTTTATGATTCTAGGGGTTAATTAATGTGGATTTATTTTTATTTTTTTATTTCAGATCCTCATGTGCATTAATCATCTTTCTGGGGATCCAAACTGCTTGGACTCTCTTCAGCGTGCAGAGGCAATCAAGCATCTGATTCCTAATCTTGAACTCCATGAAGGGCCTTTTGTCTCTCAATTACATAGTGAAGTAAGTGTGCAAACTTTCTAAGATTTTTGGAAATGATTTATTTAACAAAGGATATTTGTATATATTAAGTTGTACATGTGTTTTCCTAAGTTACTGCTTGTGTATTATCATTGCACATTGTTCGTCGCCAATGCCTTAGCAGTCCTTGCAGACTTGCAGGAATGAGATGAGGCCATGGGCTAGTGATTTTAATTACCATCATTTGTGATAGCTACTTATGGGAGCATTTGTAATCAAGACGAGAAGTTTGGTAACTTAGCTAAGGTTCCTTTGTTTGGACTTTTGAAAGAAGAAGCCTATTTCCTATGTATATCAAAATTTTGAGTGAGGAGATTTTCTTTCTTCCCGGACTTTTTTTTTGAGAGAGAGAGCTTGAATTTGGTGAGATATTCTCCAAACCTCTTCATTAGTTTTTGAAAATCAGATTTAATATTTTTCATAACTGTTCTCAATTTGTGCTTCATATTTTAGGGAAGTAATTATTTATAACTCCCCCCTCCCCCCTTTCTCTTGATGTGGATCAATACTGATCAAATCATATTAATCATGTTCGTCTTCTTATTTTGATGGAGGAATTATTTGTGCCTTTTTCCCCATGGTTGTATGTCTAACTTGATCTAGTCACTTAAATCAGGTGTTCTTGTCTTTTTGAATTTGTGTGCGCTTTGATAGTTTTATTGTTTCTACCAAGTCAATTCGATTGATCTCTTTGATGCCTGGAAAGAGGGATTTGGGGCAACAAATAGTATCAGAGTTTTGCAAGGTTCAATCTTGGAGACAACATTATCATATCCTTCTTCAAATTCTTGCAAATTTAAATATGAAAAATCTAATGAGAATAATGGTTTCAACATCATGAAAGCATGTTTAGGATAGTTTGCCTAAAACCTTAATTATTGTGCTTGATTTTGGATGTTCATATCACATGGATCTTCATAATGACTGAATTTTTTTTTAATTCATTTATTGATGGTGTAAAAGCCCTTATTGAAAATTATATGACCTGTATGAATTTTGGGATAGGGATGGTTCAGATCAAGAGATGATGGAGATTTTTTTTTTTTTTTCTGTCAGGACAAACTTGTGCTAGCATTGAAGAAGAATCTTTTGTCTTTATGTTGTATGGACTCTTCTGGGTGTGTATTTTCATTGTTGATGTTAGAATTTTACATATGTTCAAGGATGCCATGGTTTTGATGATGGCAACAAAAATTGGTAATTTTACTTTCTTTGTGGCAACATAGTGATAGTGCGTTACTTTCTCCTTAGATGATTTTCACCAGATGATGCCATGTGGACATATATCAACGAAGGCCTGTCAAAATTGAGCTAGAAATTCTTAAATTTGTGCTAAGAAGTATTGTGTTTTGTGTAAACATCACGAATTGAAATTATCTACTAGAGTTTATTACATCAAGACTGCTTTGAATTATACTAATTTTGACTGGAGGATTACTATCTTTCTTAGATCTAAAGGTGGACATAGATACATGCTTACCTTCATATGTTATTTCTCAAGGTATGGGGTTTACGTGTTACGATAGAAGAATGATGTATTTAATACATTCAAGAAGTGAAATTCATAAATTTAGAAGCAAATATAAAAGAAAATCAGAAGGTTAATGACAGACAATGACGTGATTTTATTCTTTTGAGTTTGAGACCTTTTTTGGATGGAAGACTGTCATATACAGGACTGCAATGGGTACATCACGGCAAATAAGGTCACATAAATACTGAACAGGAGGCTGCTGTGAGGATTTAATGATGTTATCTAATTTCGTGCAGAGCAAATATTTTTCGGGCAAAGGCTTTTAATATTATGTGTTTTTAGTTTAATATATCTCAGACTGCTATATTGAGTTTAGTAAACCAAAGTAGGTATGTTCAGGTTATCCTGTAGATTATTTAGTTCTAAGGGTCATTGGTCGACTTCCTGATCGAGTTCTAAATGAAAGTGTTGGTGGCCTTTTCCTTTTTTTTTTCTTCCTTGGATAAAGGGTGGAAGTTTTGATGTTTGACTGTACATATGGTTGACTGATCTCTTGTTTGAGCGGAGAGAGAGCGAGATATTTCACAATGCTACACATTACAGTGGTTGGCCATGAACTAACTTAAATCAGTCAAGAGGAGTGGACAAAGGCTTTATGGTTCTTGATAAGCAACCATAACGTAGTGGGCTTGCCTTGAGGTATGTCTCCCTAGAGAACACTCCTATGAAAAAGTTTGTAAGTCGATTTAAGGCTCAAGAAAGAATGGCATGACTAATTTCTTCCCAAAAGTTTTTTAAATTTTGAAATGATTTTTAGGTATATTGATTAGCATGTTTTGAACTATGGTTTATTTTTGTAATCTGATGGAAGGCTCATCATGCATCTTTAGACAATCTGCTTTGTTGAATCTGGCCTATTGTTAGTCCTGCCTTCGCTCTGTGGAGATTATGAATATGCAAATTATGATGCTGCCATCTGAACGGCCAGGATCAAGCACGACAAATTTATTATTTTAATGTTTCATTTGCATTCATACCTCCTAATTCTTATGTAATTAGATATCTAACAGCTAAATTTTAATATTTAAATTTATTAAAAATCTTTTATTTCACATCAAAATTACCACTATTTTAACTTTTAAAAAGTGATGCACCTTTTTCATCTATAGTTATGGTGGCATATATGTTAAAATTGAAGTTCAAGTGTTAAATATGTAAAATAGATAAGAAATGAGTGTTATGCGTGTTCTCATTTTAATTTCCTTTTTGAGTGCTTGTTTTGTTAATTAGCAAAACTGCATCCCTGTTACCTAAATGAAAGAAGCAGGAAGACTCACCTCTCACTTCATTCCCACTCAAAATTTCAGGTCCTTTGTGCATTATTCAACCTCTGCAAAATAAACAAGAGAAGGCAGGAACAAGCAGCTGAGCATGGAATTATTCCCCATCTAATGAAGTTCATCATTTCGGATTCACCCTTAAAACATTGTGCATTGCCTCTGCTTTGCGACATGGCCTATGCTTCACGAAACTCCACGGAGCAGTTACGGGCTCACGGCGGATTAGACGTGTATCTAAATCTATTGGTGGATGAAGCATGGGCTGTTACCGCCTTAGATTCCCTTGCAGTCTGCTTGGCTCATGACAGTGACCACAGGAAAGTTGAGCAAGCTCTACTGAGGAAAGAAGCTATTCAGAAGCTAGTGAAATTTTTTGGGAACTGCCCAGAACACTATTTTGTGAACGTTTTGGAGCCATTTTTGAAGATCATTACGTATGTGTTTGAATAGTCATCACTCCCCAACCTCAATTTGCATACTTTTACCCCTCTTATTACATTTGTTTGTATTATTTGTAATTAATTTTGTAGGAAATCGCCGCGAATAAATACCGCAATGGCCACCAATGGTCTGACCACTCATCTCATTTCAAGACTAGACCATCACGATGCTATTGCTAGACTTAATCTTCTAAAACTAATCAAGGTTGGTTTTTTATTTATAGTTTTAAAAGATTTACATACTCAGCACTCATTTCCTATGTATTTGCGTATCTACCTGCATGAAATATCAAAAGATTTGGATGGTATAAATGTAAAGAGAAAATTTAGGCGTTAGATATGTGAATACATAGAATTTTGGTAGTATACATGCAAACGCCCCCTTAAAAAATAAGATTATTTTAAAATACATGTTGACAAGCTTATTATGTTGTTATGCGCTTGTGAAGGCTGTCTATGAGCACCATCCAAGACCGAAGCAGCTGATAGTGGAAAATGACCTCCCTCAGAAGCTTCAGAATTTGATCGAAGAGCGAAGGGATGGACAGAGATCCGGACAGGTTCTTGTTCAGCAAATGGCGACTGCACTGCTGAAAGCTCTCCATATCAACACTGTTTTGTAGCTTTAAATTACTGAGTTATATCTCAATTTGCTTATCAGGTAAATGTAAATATTCCTCCCCTTTTCTTATTTTAATTTTTTCAATATTAAATCTGTACATGCACGAATCGTAGCTTTTATAATCATGCAATGATTGTTCAGTCGCCAGCATTTGATGTCCTATGAATGCTAAATGGGCCATTTTGATGCACTGTAAGTTGATTGTTTGCTGATAATGCATTTTGGTTAAATAATTAATTTGCTGTTATCCATAGAACAATTTGAGCATCTTTTCGGCCCATGCTTGTAATGTATGATTAGAAGATGGCTAACTTAAAAATAAATGGGGGCATCTACATATGTATCACACATTTCATGTGCTTATATATCTAACACCTGATCTTTCATATTTACATTTGTGACCCTCAAATCTTTAATATTACATTGAAAATACTATTATTGATGCCTTCTTAAAAGTGGAATGTATATTTTTCACATCTACGTTTATGACTGCAAAGTCTTGTAAATGTAAATATCTAACTTGTAGGAATCGGGTGGTATGCATGTAGAATTCATTTGTCTACTGGTAATGCTAAATCATTGCTATGCTACTTTCAATAAACAGTGAAGTCTTATAATTCATAAGTCTAAAGAGCTATAATTTTGTTTTAAATCTTTTTTATTTTTTTTAAATTTTTATTAAAAAAAATGATATCGAATTATTGCTGTGAAATTTAATGTAACATGGGGGAATTCACTAATGTTATGTATTAATATTATTATTATTATTATTCTGGCTCTGAATGAATTAAACATTTTCACATCCATGGCCTCACTGATCATCGGATTTATAAATGGAATTTATTAGTATATATTAGATATTAGGCGCTTCAAATAGAAGAAATATTGTATTCAGGTGTCCGCACGTTCAGACGGTTAACCACTATTGCCACGTCATCCATCGATAAGGTTGATGGCGATGTGGCGGCTGATGGTTGACTGTCCATTATTTATAAATGGAATTTATTAGTATATATTAGATATCAGGCGCTTCAAATAGAAGAAATATTGTATCCAGGTGTCCGCACGTTTAGACGGTTAACCACTATTGCCACGCCATCCATCGATAAGGTTGATGGCGATGTGACGGCTGATGGTTGACTGTCCAGACGTGTCGGTAATGATTTTTGTTCTCATTAATATATTTACACTTTAGCATGTGAAGATTGTCCCAAAATCGGATTGGAGCAAGTATATTTGGTTCAATGGCCATTCCACTTAATTTGTTGTGATTGTGTAAAAAATTGTCATAGGTCTCCTAAAAATAAATGACATACTCTTCAATAGAGAGATTCATGTTAATCAATATTGTACTTTTTGTCACTCTATGATAGAATCTTATACTCACATATTTTTTGAATTCTCTCATTCTACTCATTACTTGAGTGGTGGTTCCTAGTAAGAACTTTTTTTTGGAAGCAATCTATTTCAGGCGATTACTTATTTTGATAATTTTACATGCAAAATATCCAATATATACATACATATATATGTTTGCAATTGTGCATGTTGTCTGGACTGAAAGGAATAGTAGGCATTTTAAAAATTTCATCACTCATTTTGATTCTCTTATACATGAAATATATATTTCAATTAGACAACGTGAAAAATGAATATTAAAATGTGAAAATCTAATCTAATTATAAGACTATACAAATTTTGATGTTCAAATATTTTATACATTTGTTTTACTCTTCTTTTTAAAAACAGACTGAATCTATATTCTCTTTTGACTTAATTTTAGTTAAGTTATGATGAAATCCAACACTATTTATAGGCTCAATTGATAATGCAAACATTAATCATTGTCTGCTGCTTGGGATTGATATATGAGAATTTGTCTTATTGTCTTACATATGTTTGATTTTCAATTCACAGTTGGTTTTGTGTTGTTGACTTCATTTATTTGGTTGTGATATGTTGAGATAGAAACCATATGCTTATGATACGCATAACCTAAAAATTCACTATTAGCTAACATTCTGTGAATTTCTTCATTCAGCACCAGCCCTACTATGTCATCAAAGCTCAACTTCACATTACCATAAGAGTTATTGTCGTAAACAAACCATCATAGTTGTCCAGCAATGAAGATAGTATTAATAGTGCCCTAATCTTATCATCAAACAAGATACCTATAGAACACAACTGACTTGTTATAGTGTTGAAATTGTTCAGATGTTTTGCCACTGAATTATCTTCCATTATCTTCATGTTGAATAACATCTTCATTAGAAAAATCTTATTTGAAGCAGAATATTTTTTGTACATATTTAATAGTGCATTCATGAGATCCACCATGATTCTCATTCACAATATTAAACACAACAAACGTGGAAAGTGATAAACGAATCAAAACCAAGGTTATTCAATCCAGCACCTCTCATTCCTTCATAGTCATAGACTCGGGCTTCGTGGTGATACCATGTAGTTGCAAATATTTGTTTTTCTTATATAGCAAATCATTCACTCGCATCCTATAAAATGTGAAGTTTGTCTCATTGAACTTCCCTATTTTGTACATTGTTTCATTAGTCATTGCTCCATCTCAATTCAAACACTCTAGCTTCGATACTACTTTGTTAGGATGGAAGTCCTATACTTTTTTCTAGGGCTTCAATCCAAATAGAAATCAAAACAACACTATAGAATAGGATTGTATTGATTCAAGAAAATAAAAATATAATATTTAAATAGAAGCACAATAATAGTAAAAAACTATGGAGCCACACCACAAGATATTACCACTATGAAAAGTCAAAAAAGTATAAAATACTCACTCGTATATCTTCTTTACAATCAAGAGAACTTACAAGACTTGCTCCAAACTCTTTCGCATGATCTCACAAGAGAAAAGGACATTGAAATCTTCCTCTTTGACACTTCTATCCTTCACAAGATCTTTGTAGAAAGAATCGATTGAGCGGAAGAAAGCGGTCGATCTGGCAGAAAAGCACACTGAAGCCCTTATATATCACCATCAATTTGAACAAGCCCAAATTAATTCTTATAATTCAAACAACCAACTTGAATTCTAATAATAACATCCCCATCTATATCACCTTAATGTATTTACATTTCTAACACCTAAACTTCAGTTTTTACGAATATTAACATGCATATACACAAACTCTATCATAATGTGAATTTTTTTTTTACATGCATACCACATTACCTATGAAATAGATTTTCATATATACCACTCAATACTTTAATATAGTCAATGTTTTCAAATAGGATGAGAGCAGAAGGATGAAAAATATGGGAGTTTTGATCAAGGGTTGTGTGCTCACTCCTTGCTGTCCCAGTTAGCTCCAATGGAGATCACAGAACTCATGTGAGGTTCTCGGGCGAGGGTGTCGGAAGAGAGTTTGGAAGGTGGGTGCGAGGGTTTCAGGCGAGGCTGAGAGGGTGCAAGGGTTTCATGAGAGCGTTGCGAGAAGGAAGAAGAACAAGTGGTACGAAGAAAAACTAAAACGGAGAGAACGATATGTGTTTTTTTAGGTCTAATGAGTCGCCTTCTGCGTCGATTTAGTTGACACAAATCTGCCTCAAAAACTGTTGCACTGTTAGTGAAAACTTTGTCATTCATTGCCTCAAATATTCAAATACTAATCTGACGCATATCCGTCATAAAATACGACGCAAATTTATGTGTCGAAAATTTCTGACTCAAATTTCAGACATTATTTGCCTTATCTCTTGTAGGTATAGAATAGAAATTTCTAAACTTTTGATGATGATGCTCGCCCTTTTTATCTGATTTGAGACACTTCAAATTTATGTCCGACTCATTTTCTACCATGAACTTTCACTTCTTACAAACTTCAAATATGCAAGATTTTTTACTTTAAGAAGTAAACTCATACCCTTTTGGTGTTATTGTCAATTAATGTAATAAAGTAATGGGAACCACTAAAGGACTAAACTTGAGTAGGATCTCATACATCTGCATGCACTAACTCATGTTTCTTTGGCTTTACCAGTGACCCACTTTTAGAGAAAGAAAATTTCTTGTGCTTTCTATATATACAATATTCTAAGAAATCCAAATCTACTAATTTCTAACCCATAAATTTAATTTTAGAAAGTAGGGACTTCATATCTTTCTCCTTCAAATAACCAAGCATACGGTGTCATAGACTTGCATCTACCTTGATTCCAGCCACATCAATAAAATTTATTATTTCATTGATTAATTAAAGAGTGCCTTCAATTGTCCTAAGCCATTACTATTGCCCCCTGGTCACCTTTCATGAATTACTTGTGAAAGTTGTCACGAAAATGACTTTGCAGCCAACTCACAAAGATGAGATTTCTTTTCAAACTTGGAACATGTCTTAACTTTAGTAAACGTCCAGAATGTTTCATTTGACAACTTGATATCCACATCATATTTTATTACTATATTGCAAGCATTGTTATCGCTCAAATAAATCTTCCCTAGATCACTATGAGTAAACTTTTTTAATACCACTTGTTTGGGACATGTGAAAAGAGGTACTCAAATCTACTATCCAAGATTCAACATTTATTAGGGATAAAACCAGGGAGTCGCCTTGAATTTTGCTTGTGGAGAATTGTAGAGAGATTCATTTCCGGTCCACCACCAAGTTTCCTTGGAAATTTATAATCTTCCTTAAAATGCCCTTTATTTTCACAATTCAACATTATTCTATATCATTTTTTCTTCTTGACTTGGACTTTCCTTTCCTAGACTTGAATTTTTCTCTGCTTATATTCATGTTCAGATTTTGTTCTCTATTGTTTGTATTTAATACAGAACCTGAAGATTCATAATTCACTGAATTTTTGTGAACTTCTTCATTCAACACCAACATCACAATGTCATCGTAGTTCGGCTTCATATTCTCAGAAGAGTTACTCACTATTGTGGTCATATCATCTCATTTATTCGACAACGAAGATAATATCAATAGTATCCTGACCTCATCATCAAACTTAATTCTTACATAACACAATTCTTGTTACAGTGTTAAAATTGTTCAGATGTTTTATCATTGAATTATTTTTCATTATCTTCATGTTGAATAATATTTTCATCAGAGAAAACTTATTTAAAACAAAATGTTCTTTGTGCAACTTTGTTAGTATTGTCATGAGATCCTTTGTGATTTTCTCATTCACTATATAAAACACAACAGATGAGAGAAATGATAAACAGGTCAAATACAAAATCTCCCATTCCCCCATAGTCATAAGCTCGAGCTTCTTGATGATAACTTGAATCGGCCAATACATTTTTTGCTGATATAATAAATCCTCTACTTTCATCCTTCAAATTTTGAAGTTTGTCTCATTGAACTTCTTCATTTTGCTCCTTGCTCCGTTGATCATTACTCTCATTAAAATTAAACACTCCGGCTCTGATACCACTTTGTTATGATGAAAACCTTATACTTCTACTAGGGCTTAGATCCAATTAAAAATCACAACCACACAGCAAAATAGGATTACACTAATTCAAAAAAATTGAAACAAAATATTCAAAACGAAGCACAACCAAAAAAAAAAATCCAAAAAACACACCAAGATTTAATCTGAAAAAAACCTAAGAACGAAAAAAAAAACACGGAATCACACAATCAAAAAATTTTACTATGAAAATTTTATGAAGTACAGAATACTCATTCAGATCTCCCTTCTATAATGGATGAAACTTACAGGACATTGCTCCAAACCCTTTCTCTTGATCTTACAATAAAAAAAAACATGTTACAATCTTCATCTCTAACACTTTCTTTCATGGAACCTTCGCCAAAAGAGCCGCAAGTGAGACTCAGAGTGCGTTTGAGACAGCTTGTGCTTATTCAGATAAGCAGTTTATCCTAAAACGTGGCCAGCGAGGGTGCGTTTGGGACAGCTTGTGCTTATCCAGATAAGCAGTTTATCCTAAAACGTGGCCAGCGATTAGCCCGCGGGGTTCGACCCGGGGTCTGCGTTTAGTGTAAAAACCCAACTGTGTTTTCAGATAAGCTACCGAAATGTGTTTTCCAAACGGTGATGCGGCGCCGCCCGCACTTATAAGTTGTCCCAAACAGGCCCTCATCCTTCGACTTGAAATCACAAATTTAAAGACAATAAGAATAGAACCAACCGCCTACTGGCATGATCACGCTGCATCATTCTTTGGATTTCTTGAGGCCCCAATGCACCATAGGTTCTTAACTGTTTCTTGCATTGCTGCAGTAGCTGTGTTATCTCTTGGGACTGTAAGTCCGTCGCTAATTTATGTTTGTCTTGGATAATCCGAGCCGTACCTCAATGAATCAAGGAATATAATTTTCTTAGCTCCTTTTTTTTTTAAGTATTTTTTCCCCTCTTCATGTCGTTTGACTTTCTAGCAATGAGCCTACAAATCTGGACGCAATGGAGAAAAAGGATTCATGCCCACATAGTGAGATTAAGGCTTTCTTGTTATTGTTGTTGCAGTTTACAAATCTCTTCTTTTTATTCCGTATGCAAGTCTTTCTGTCCCTTGAGACAACAAATCTCTACGACTCTCCCACCGCCGGAAAAAAGACTTAATATTTTACCCCCCATCAAGTGACAAAATACTAAAAGAAGCTTATAGCTGCCACTGCGTCAGTGCTGCATCATTTCTGCTTTTTTCTCCTTTACAGCCATACAGAAAAAGCTTCACCACTAACCACAAAGCAAAATATGAAAGACAAACCTCACCAAACAAAAAAAATCGCCAGTTCTCACTTTCCCACAGCCGCCTTCCCCCAATCAATCATCAAGACCCCATCTAGTTATACACTAACAAGCGAAAACACATTTCCAAAACACTGCAAGCTCTTTCACTTCTCCCATAACACATAAATAGTTCCAACAAAAATTAAAGCACAAAATACACTAAAAAAGTCCATCACAATATCAGTAGTTAGCACTTGAATCATCCATCAGTTGCTTCCCAGCTCCTGTAGCACAGCCTCCATGGTTGGCCTATGGCCCGGAATCTCGCTTGTGCACATCAACGCTATTCCCGCAATCTTCGCAGCTTCCGTAATGGAGAAGCACTTATTGAGTTTCCCGTCGATGAGCTCGTCTAGTTGGCCAGAATCAGCAGTGAGTCGAAGGTGAGTTACCTTCGTCTTCCCTGTCAGGATCTGGAACACGATAACTCCAAACGAGTAAACATCGCTCTTCTCTGTGAAGCGGCCGGTCGTCGTGTATTCGGGAGCGAGATAGCCCATTGCGGCGCTAGCTTTGAGAGTTGAGAAGATAACATCGTCAGCTAAGAGCTTGTGCAGACCGACAGCAGATAGCTTGGGAACAAAATTTTGGTCTATCAGTATCTTATCAGCTGATATGCTTTTGTGAACAAGAGCTGGCTTGTTTGCTCTGCTGCTGTGGAGGTATTCAATTCCTGGATGAGAATGACTTTTACATTAATTTGACTTGTATGAAAAGATCATCAAATGGCATGCTGTTGTTCTTCAGAGAAAATTAAGTACTTCTAGTAGGTTTGGTGGTTGATGCTTCTATTAGTCATAGAAAAATAATATAGAAAAAGGCAATATTGAATACCTTTAGCTATGCCCTTGATGATGGAAACCCTAGTAGACCAGTCTAGAATCCTCTCCTTTTCATCATCCTTCGCATCTAGATAATTAGATAAGCTTCCATTGGCGACAAAATCATACAAAAGAAAGCACTCTCCTCTAACTCTGGAACAACAAAACCCTTTCAAACCAACAAGGTTCTCGTGTCGGAGTAATGTCAACATCTTCAATCCCTTCAAAAACTCAGCTTCCTCGGTCTTACAGCTCGTCTTCGTGATGCTCTTCACTGCAACAAGGCTTCCATCCCTCAACATCCCTTTATAAGTCGACACAAAGTTTGTCTTCCCGAGCAAATTAACCTCTGAGAAATACTGAGTCGCGCATTCCACTTCCTCCAGATTGAATCTGAAGCTCTGAACCTCTTGAGAAAATCCATTGCTGCTCCCACCATCAGCCAAAGGATCCCACCCGTTCTCCGTTCGTGTTCTCGAGGTTGATGAGAGGAGACACTCTCTTTCTGAGGACTTCTTTCGCTTGATCAGTGCTGAGTCTGCTATCTGAGAGTTCGAGTGAGCTCCCGATCCTCTGTTTCTGTCGGCGGTACCATACAAATACAAATAGTCCTAAGATTACAACGCCGATTGAAACAACGATTACGACTACAATGATGGTGATGGCTGATGATTTTGATTTGTTTGAACAGTGAGAAAAGTTGCAGTTTTGGCTGAAATCAGCCGACTGAGGAATCTCTTTTGGAAGCAGCCCAGCGGAAGCATCAGGGCCGCCATATGGCTCCGGTCTGTTCGGATTAAAGAAGTCGGCGGAAGTGCAAGCTTGAAGCGAAGAAAATCCGACGCCACACAGCCCCTTATTATTGGAGAACTGAAACCCTTTGCTTAGTCTCTGTAAATCTATATCAGAAGAGTTCATGAAATATTTAGTAAAAAGATAATGCAAGAACACTTGGATTGAATTGACAGAGAAATTACCAGAGGGGACATAACCGGAGAGGGAATTGTTCCGAACATCTAATACAGATAGCTGAGGGAGCTGAGCGAGCTTCCTTGGAATTGAACCGAAGAGTCTGTTGAAGCTCAAATCTAGCCGCAGGAGCTGGGGTAGGTCGCCCAAGCTTGCAGGAATGGCTCCAGTTAGCTGATTGGATTGCAGCGCAAGAACAGAGAGCTTACTCAAAGCTCCCAGCTGGGTGGGTATGCTACCTGTCAACCGGTTATAGCACAGCTGCAATACTGCAATAAGAGGAGAACACCAATATCTTTTAAAAACCACAGATTCTGAAATGGAGAAACTTTTCATAATTCTAATGAGTTATGCAAGAAAAAATGAGGAATGGGATTGGGATAGAACTATTTCAAATCACCAAAAGAATATAAAACGCACAAAAAGAAGGAAAAAACGCTAAGAATTTCTGTAAAGATTTGGCCAATTTATTGCTACCTTAGGTTGCCATGGTCGCAAATTTCTGTAAAATGGCACCTTTTTTATATCTTACAAATTAGAGCAACATATACTGCATGTGAACTTCTCAAAATAACAGTGTACTAAATATGCGTACAAAATTCCTTCACAAGGCATCAATAAGGCTCCACAAATTAACAATAAGCTAAGGTCAAGTATAAAAATGAGGCGCAACGACAAGTTATGCATGAGAAAAATCATACTTTGAAAGGAAAGGATTGGAAGTAGAGCCACGAAAAAGGGACAAAATGTAAAATAAGTAAAGATGGAACATTTCTAAAGGCCGGATCTTTTGAAAATTAATATGATAAAAAGCATTAGGCATCTGAAATCGGAGAGACCAAGTGATCGAAAAACCCGAAGAGTACAGTGTAAATGGCATTTAACTAATAAAACTCAAAATTGCAAAAGAGAAGATAAAATCTGCAGGGAAAGAAAAAAAAAGCGACAGAAAAGAGAAAGGAAGCAAGAAAAATCGGTAAAAACTCCAACTTGCAAGACACCCGGCTACAAATACAAGCATGCAGAAGCAAACAAGCTTCACCCTTCCTGCTCCATTTTCACGCAGTACATCGGTGCAGGAAGCTTCCACCACAGAAGCACTTCTAAAAAACTTAACTGAAATAAGCCCAACTGAAACAAATTTCTTCAGCAAAATCCAAACTTTATCCTCGAGAAACAATACCCACCCTTCAAAACCCAAACAACCTTCCCAACCGAACCAAAATCCTCAGGCAAAACTTTATCCTCAAGGACTAAAACCCATCCTTCAAAACCCAAAGAACCTTCTTTGAACTAACCTTCAAGACTAGCCATTTTGCCGATTTCCGACGGAATGCCTCCGGTGAGCCCATTGACGTTGAGGTAGAGGTCCGTGAGCTCAGTCAGATTCGCAATCTCTTTCGGTATCTCCCCTCTAAGTGCGTTGTAATGTAGATAAAGCCCAGAAAGGCATCTAAGTTCCTTCACCGCCGGTGAGATAAAGCCAGAGAGCCCCTTTCCCTGCAATGAGATGTTCGTTACTTTGCCATGCTCGTTGCATGCGACTCCCTCAAAGTTTCCACGACAAGGGTCACCTCTGGAAGTCCAAGAAGAGAGGTAGTGACCCTCGGGGTCAAGAGAAGACTTGAGCACCATTAGAGCTCTGAGCTCAGGGTTTCCTTGAGCGAGAAGAAAGAAGAATAGCAAAGATAGGGGGAGCAGAGGGTAAGCCATTGATAGGAAAAGAGGAAGCTTTCCCTGTGGTTGCTTCTCCGGTTCTCCCTTGGCGCCGGTAGTGGATGCTGTGCAGCTGGAAGAGCTTGTCAAGCTCTGAGTGCAGTGTGAAGGGAACCTAGAAAAGCCCAAAAAGGCTGGGAAAAAGAACACAGTTCGGGAAGGCAAATGCTTTTCTTTTTAGTATTATTATTGTAAATTCATTACACTGTTTTTTCGTTTTTTTCTTTTTTTATTACTGAGCACAGGTGCTTTTGAGTAAGAATGTAATAACTAGTAAGTAACAACTGCAGAGAAATTCAAAATCTCAACTACTCCGTAATGGGGCCTCCTAATAACTAATGGTTTATCAGTTTTTTTTTTTTTTCAAATTCAGTTCTTTTAACTCGTAAAGAAAAGATTTTTATAATGTCAAAGTTGATTTGTTAGAAACTTTCCGACCGATCAATTCAGTTAATCGCGGAATAAATAGCAATATGGATTCGCTGCAGTTATTAATGCGGGAGGTCCTCTAGTACAAATCAAAGTTGCGCAGCTCATTAACATCTTAGGTTTCTTTGACTGCTGGTAAACGGATTAAAATCTCTTGTGATTTGTTGTTGCACATTTGAGATTTAGCTTATCTGATCCAGAATCCTTCCTCTCCGGTGCGGCTCCGCTTCGATCAGCTTCCACTCCTTGGCCTTGTATACCAATCTCAGGTTGAGGTTTAATATTAAACAACTTGGTTTAATTCAAAATTATTGGGACTTATCATTCAACACACACAGTGGTTATCTTTTACATCAAACCCCATATATATCCTTGAACTCTTACATAAAACAAGTTTGCACAATGCAAAGCTGCTGTTGACACCATTATCCAAACAATCCTACTCCTCAAATGGAAAAAATATTACATCACGAGTCCTGATGCAAAATTGTATTAAGACTCCAATCACAATACACCACATATACTGTCTAGCCCCGTCATGCATCAAAGTATTTAGTTTTTTTATTTAATAGGGTCGGATCGTATATGTGGTGCATTGTGATTGGAGTCATTGTGCAGATTAGCATCAAAACTCCTTATATAATATTTTTTACTTTCAATGAAACTTCCAAACTCATTCAAGATACTCACAAGTACAGACAAATAATTGGCTTTCATCAATATTTAACCCTCACACAACCCGACATAACATTTACAGTAAGCTATTGTAATTCTGAATGAAATGTTATCATTGAAAGCGACCATCGACCTTCAAATTATAAATATTGACACTAGATGAGGTTAGCCCATTTGCTTTCCAATAGGTTTATGGCTAGGGACCATCAGGTTATCATCTAATTTATGTGAAAAATATATTGCAAAAACCTCTCGATCTCTTTACTTCTCTTCTCTTTTGTGTTTACAATCATGGGACACATTACAATTAAGAGTTGCATGGCTTTATGGAGTGACGAGTTCATCTTTTATCGCTTATAACTAACCACCACTAATTCGTGACATTTGTAATCTCTAATTTCCATAGATGATATGACCACCCCTCATTTGTAATCTCTAATTTTAAGGGAAAAAATAGGTCCACGAGCCCAGGAACACCCCATTTTCCCCCTGTCGAGGGAAGTCCTCTTCTCTCTATCTCTCTCTTCTCTCTCATTTCTCCATTTCTCTCAATCACCTCTTATCTCTCTCTTCTCTCTCATTTCTCCATTTCTCTCAATCACCTCTTATCGATCCAATGCTCTACTCCTTGGACACGATCTACTGGATAAATTTGGATCTAACATTACTTCATGTAATATAATTATTTAAAATTACAAGAGAATTAATCAAATTCGGTAGTATTTACCCATAATTGATGAGAGTTGTTCCATATAATAATGAATGCAAATGCTTGCAAAGAATAAAAGAAGCATGGACACAAAATCTAGCCAATAAAGAACACAAAAACGAGGATGAAATGGGAGACCAACCTTCAAAAACGATGATGGAAAAAACCATAATTCTTAGTAGAAAACAAGCAAAGAGAAAGAACATGAAGAAGAGATGGTCCCTTGTCTTTTTTTTTTTTTTTAACTTTCTTTCTACTTAGAATATTAGCCAAGCTTAAAAATACTTAATTAGGGAGAAACAAAATACACCATTTGATTACGTTAAAGGGACTAATTAGCCAAAACCTAACCTAGTGCAATCAAATATGTTCATCTTATTGCTTACTTTTTTTAGATATGTTTAAAATGTGTATATTTTAGAAATATACAATAATTAGAATGCATACTTCTAGAAATAAAAGAATTACTTAGTTGGGATGCAAATCAAATGCTTCATTTTTTTTTATTTTTTTTTTATAATACATTTCAAATATGATAACTTAAAATTGTGGTTGTAGGTGGTAGTGAGGATTGAGGGCATCAATTGTATTAGATTATGGTAACAGGCAACAACAACGGTATGGTCAGCAATTCGAGCAATTGGATTGTATTTGAGTCCGACTCAAATTTAACTCGACCCAACCAAGTATAACTCAAGCACGACTTATCTTTTAACCAATTGAGAAAGTTTAGCTCAAGTCAAACTTGTGTTTAATCAGACTGACTCAAAGATGAACTGAGTAACATATTTAGAACATGACATAACCACTATTTGGTTGGAATTTGAGTTTGAGTCAAGTTTAAATGCTTGGCTTAAATTTAACCCAAGATGGATCCTCTTAATAAACTACATCTTAATAAAATACGTGACACAATGGACATCGATGATGAGCATTTAATTGCAGGAGTGGCCACAATACAACATTCCCAATGCAATAAAGGTGGCAATCTCAGAATGTCCCTCAAAATATTATATTGCATGCTTAGATACAAATATAAACGTTAAAACATGAAATAAATGTGCATTTTTTTTTCATTTGTTTATTTTTATTTTTTAAATATTTAAAACTTTTAAAAATTATTAAAATTAATTAAACATGTTATAATATATAGAGCAAATTTAATTTCAAATTAAAATTTAAATAAAATAAAATAAAAGTTATAATCTAAAGTATGACTTCTAAATTTTTATGTCATCAGGATAGATTATCCTCGAGAACATATTACATAAGAGAATCTGATATAAAAATGCATTAGAACTTCAACCACGGCTTATCACCTGTAGAGTTCAACCCTTCTTAATAAAAAGACTAAATAATTTAATATATTTATTTGTACATGTGATTAGGGGTGTAAACGACCCAAATACTTATTTATAAATAAGGCTCAGCTCGTGTTGGGCTCGTTTATATTTCGAGCTCAAAAAGTGTGTTCGTGTTCGGCTCTCTTGCTTAGCTAATCGAACACAAGTCGTTCACGTTCAAAGAGTTGTTTTGATAACCCTAATCAGGTATCCATAAGCTGTTAAGGCTTGGGTTAAGATTTAAAAATTATTTTTTATATTAAAATATCATTTGAATCTATTTAATAATTTTTATTCTATTTTCTTGATTAATACTTATAATTGATTATAAATTTTTATAGTCTTGTAGTCAATTAAGGTTTTTAAAAATACTACTCATCAAATATATATATATATATATATATAATTGATTAATAGTCTTTCGAGCCATAATGAACAGAACATGAACAAACAAATCTTTGTTCGTATTATTCGTGTTTGATTCATTAACTTAGTGGACGAGCCAGACAAGAGCTGTTCGCGAACAAAAAACGGCTTTTATGTATTTTTATATGAGTACTCTTCACCCTTATGATGCATCCCCGTGAACAAAATTGGAGAAATTCTATTATCCCTGCCCACTGACTCCCGTGACCCAAAATTACACGCGTACCCTTTTCTAACTCACATGCCCCCCATCTTGAGCTGTCGTTAGTCGGATATTATTAAATTACAAAAAAACCATTTCAAAATTTGAATCCCATCTTGCAACGGATAAGTGCCCGTCATTCCAACGTACGGCCAAAAATTTAACTACATACTGGTCAACTAAAAAAAAATAATTACATACATACCCTACATACCACATAACCTTATACGATTTTCATATTTAAAAAATTACATTTATACCACATCTCTTGTGTGTTCACATATCTAACACTTGTGCCACTTTATCTATGCTTGAAAAGGTTTACTCTACCTTTTTTTAATTTAATAATAGTGATTTTTTGATGTGATAATGAAGTATTTGAGTATTATACATATAGACATTAAAATTTATTTGTTAGATATGTAAATGCATAGGAATAGTGTGGTGTACATGAAAATGCCCCTTTCATATTTATCATATAAATTTTAACATTTAGTTTTAGGGGCATATGCATACAAACCACATAATGCTTATGTATATACATATATCTAACACCTCAACTTTCATGTACATATAGATAACATTCTAATCATTAGTATCACATTAAAAGTACTATTATTTTTAACTTTTTAAAGTGAATGACACTTTTTCGTGAATAGGTTCATTTCACCAAGATGTTATAAATATAAATATCAAATTCTCAGGTACTAGATATATGAATGCATAAGAAAGAATTATATGATATATCAATGTAATTTTTTTTAATTAATATTATAAACTTATATATGAAAAGATATATTTTGTTTTATAAATTCTGTTTGGGGCAGCTTGTGCGTTTCAGGATAAGCTGATTATTCTGAAACACGGTCAGCTGGCCGGCCGCGGGGGTCTACTCGCGGCCTGCGTTTTGTGTAAAAACTCAAACGTAATTTCGGATAAGCTGGCAAAACGCGCGGACGAAACGGTACGGCGGCGTTTTGAAAATGCCGCCCGCACTTATAAGCTGCCCCAAACAGACCCTAAAATGTTCTTGCTACGTTCAACGTCACGGACTTGACCATGTGATATGACCCAACAACTTCGATGAATGAGGTCGGAGCTCTCCCAACCTCGGGAAACTGACGCGGGGGCTTGGTTGAACCAGCTTAACCGGTTCAACAAGGGGTGTCAATCCAATAAGAAGGTTGGACTGGCCGGCTAAGCTATTGGGCGGGAACTGACGCCCCTTTCTCCCCCTCCTATTCCATCTACTATTATACATATGTTGCTTGTTTCAAGGTTTAGTAATGGCTGGCTTCAAATTTTTATCCCCATGTGTCTACCCTTGTTAGGTTGTATCCTTCCCGAGGACAGATAGTTCTCCGGCTATATCCTACTGCAAGATTGTAATTATCTCCACAACTCCTTCCACATCTCTCTTATTTGTTTCAGTCGTCAGCCACCTCCCCTTCTCCCTGATTCCAACCCCCAACACCCAGTTCCCTCCCATAATTCCAGTCATTAACCTCACCTCCCTTCTTCGGTTCCCAATTGTCGATCGCCGACCACCACCCTTCTTCGTTTCCAGTCGTCAGCTACCCAACCCTTCCCTGCTCCAACTGTCAGACACCATTTATTCCCTACTTCAGCAGCCAGCCACCAATCCCAGTCACTGTTGTCCACATATATTCCAACCTGACCCTAGCCGAATATTGGCACTTCATTGAACTTTCGCTTTCGTTTGAATCTTGATTGTAACTCTAGTTGTTTTTGTCTAATAATATTTGCATATGATATCGTGGCTTGGGTAAACTCCGATATCATTAAAGTTACAGAGAAAAATAATCAACATGATTTTTCTTACAAAATTATAATGAAAATGAATTGTCTATATACTTAGCATATCTTGAACTAAGAGTGCGTTTGGAGTAGTTTGTGCATTTCAGGATAAGCAGTTTATCCTGAAAAGCGGCCCGCGAGTCGACTCCGGGTTTTAACCTGCGGCCTGCATTTAGTGTAAAAATGGAACCGCGTTTTGGGATAAGTGGGCAAAACGCGCGATCCAAACGGTACCGCGGCGTTTTCAAAAACGCCCCCGAACTTATAAGCTGCCCCAAACTGGCCCTAAGAGCTAATTTTATACATATATTTGATTCAGTTAGGATCATTAAACTATGAAATCACATTTCAAAAGTATCTCAATATTGTCTCATACCACCAATGCTCCATAGCACATATCTAACACCTAAATTTTAGGGGCATTTACATGCATACCACCCAGTTCCTATGTATTTTAATATTTAATTTTTACATTTATACCAACCAAATCTTCCATATCACATTAAATATACCTCTATTTTAACTTAAAAAAAGTGAAATACAACATATTATGTGTAGGTAAGGTGGCGTGAATGTAAAAATTGAAGTTTAGGTGTTATATATGTAAAATATATAAGAATTGAGTGGTATGTATGCAAATATTTCAAAAATAAAACAATAACATTACAGCAGAAGATGAAGCATAAGATAAACTCTGGTCTTTGCGGCTAGTGCCTACTCCATCTTCGACATGCCCCCAACACCACTGCAAAAACATGGAGATCAGGAAGACAAAGACCTAAAGCCCTAAATCACTCATGTAGTCCCAAGTCTCAACTTAATATTGCCCCAAAACACTGACATTTGAATCTTAAACACTAAAATCAAAACCCTAAACACAAAATCTTAAACTCATAACCATGAACCCTTAAATTTGAATCCTAAAACCTAAATTGTAAACTGCAAACCCTAAATGTTAAATCTTAAACTTTAAAAACCTTAAAAAGTGACGGATAAATCCTAAATCTTAAATCTTAATCCTTAAACACTAACCAAAAACAACAAACCCTAAGGGCCTCTCTGGAATGGATTTTGATCTAGATTTAACCTAAATCTTGTCAGAAGGTCATTTTGGACAAAATAAAACCGCAATTTGAAAAATTAAAATTGCACGGATTTTGGCCTAAAATCCCGGATTTACTAAATCGAGTGAATCGGCAAACTTGGTAAATTCGGGAAGAGCAAAGAGAAAGAATGCTATGAACAAACTTACCTTTCTCAATGGTTTTAGGACAGAGCGAAGCAAAAAAAAAAAAAGAGGAAGATGGAGTTTCGGTGGTCTCCGTGCGTTGTGATCCCGTCATTGCCCTCCCAGCTAGCTGTACTTGCAACTTTATCGAAAGGGTTTAGTCACAGAGGCGATTGTTTTGGATGAAACAAGAAGTGAGGAAGGGGCATAGGTGAGGGTTTCAAAAACATGGGAAGGCCTGGGGAGTGTAGTGATGTAGGCAAGGATTTCTAGCAGGGTTTAATTTATTTTTACTTATGTTAGTCTTATTATTTTAATGGATTAATAATTAACGATTTATTTTTTATTATCGACTTAATGATAACTAACTAACTATATAATTGTTATTTAATTGTCAATTAATAAAAAATGCATAATAATTTTTTTATTTATTCAATAAAATAATTAATAATTGTTAAGTAATATAATTAATAACTACTTAATTATTAATTCATAAATGTTAAACTAATTTAGTAAATTTTTTATTGATAATTAATTAGTTCTGTGAATATAAAAAGTATTAATTATCAAAATTTTAAATAACATTTTAATTTAATTTAATTTAATAAATAATCAATTTTTATCATAATAATAAAATAATTATTATATATTTTTTATTCTAACAAACAATAAAAACCACCTAAATTCTAACAAAAGTTGCCAAACCATTTGACAGAATTTAACTGGATTTATTAAATCTAGTGTCAAATAGTTTCTACGATTTAACCGTTCTGGATTTGCTAAATCTGGAATTATAGAATTTTAAAAATCCACTTAAGCCAAAGCTCATTCGTTGTCATACAACCCCAAAATCATGAACCCTAAACCCTTAGGAGATGCATGGAAACTGATGAAATTTAAGTTAGGAGTTAGTAAATCCTGTAAATTTGGATTTAGTAAATCATTGAAGAGTTAAATCTTGAAAACTGTTTGATAATAGATTTATGGCCCGTTTGGGGCAGCTTATAAGTGTGGCGGCATTTTGAAAACGCTGCCTCACCGTTTGTTTCGCGCGTTGAAGATGCGTTTATGGAAACGTCATTTCATATTTTACATTACACGTCGCGATCTGCGTTTCCTTCATCGTGTTTAGTCCCGAATTAGTCTGCTGCCCCTTCCTGGATTCGACATTGCTTCTTCCTTTTTCGTTGTTCGTGATTCGGAACTAAAGGAAGCTCGCAGTGCGGCAGAGCTACTCCCTGCATATTCAGCACTCCTTCTGCTTCTTCCTTCTTCGGCACTCCGTTCGCGATTCGCAGATTCGACATTGCTTCTTCCTTCTTCCTTCTTCGGCACTTCTTCTCTTCCAGGTTAGTAGGTGCTCTTAACCTTACTATATTCTATTTTCACTTCTGTATTTTTATGGTTAAGTTCTGGTTTGCTGATCTAAAAGATGTCCTTGAAGTGGAGCAATATCCACTCTCACAGGAGATGATCTTTGGACTCTTAGGGTTCTTCTGTATCTTTTTTTTTTTTTTTTTAAAATTTTTTGTTGCTGTGGAAGAGGAATTTGTTAAACCCGTTTCAACCGCTCCTCAACTCTCCTCTGCTCCTTTCTTCTTTTTTTTTTTTTTTTTGCTTAATTGTTTTAGCCTTGACTTCTGTAGGATTGGAAGGCAAAATGTTGCACACCAAAAGTATAAACAGGCTCTAATTGATGCTATCTATTTTGGTTTTTTAGGAGATTATAATTGTTTTTTAGAACTTAAACCTCCTGTATGATTGTAGACTTTTAACTTCATATTGAATGAAAACTTAATGCCGATGTTAGAAAAAGCTTAATCGGAATGAGAGGCAGAAGCATTAATGCATGGCTATTGCAGTGGAGATATGCTAGAGCTAGTAAATTTCATATAAAAATTAAAGTTTTGGTGGTAGACATGCAAATATATAGAAATTAGGCGGTATGTATGTAACTGCCCCTTTTTTTATTTATATGTTATCAGTATAGTAGTGATCAGTGATTGTTCTGGTGGCTGTGATGAGAGAAAATATTGGTTTTCTCAATTCCTTTGTTGGGAAGAAATTTTAAAATGAAGGGAGAACAACTTGCAAGTTTCTAATGCTTCATCATGAGTCTTTGTGGGCACACCTTTCTCTTTTACCACATAACATTTTGTATGCAACACTAATCTACAATTTTATATACGGACATGTGTCTTTGGAGACTTTGGTTGATCTCCATAAATTAGTTTTATGATGTGCCCACTTCTTACGGCTCCTATTAAATTAACATTTGTCTTTCTTTGTAAAGTTTGTGTTGATGGCCCAGTTCATTATAATATGTACAAGGTATCTTTACTGTGGTGCAGTGATTGCGTTGAACTGCATATAAAAAGCTTCTAATGATGAGGCATATAAAAATGAAGCTTCAGCTTATTATCACTAATAAGCATATAAAAATAAGCTTCAAATGCATGTAAATTTCCTTTTGCATTAGCCAGATAAGATGATCCCTGAACTTTATTGATAGCCATTATAAGGCCGTTTATAGGCACTTTCCCTGTCCCTCTTGGCGATCAGCTTGGATGGCCCTTCTCTTTAAGGGCAACCGGTGCTTTAACAGTGGATCAAATGGTGGTATGTTACCGCAGCAGTTGGAGTGTGCCGTTGAAATGGATGCTTTTTATCACTTTGGTATTATATACTTTCAATGAAATTCTTTCTTTCATTTAACTAGTTTATGAGTAATGATGAAATGGTGGTATGTTACTGCAGCAGTTTGGGTGTGCCGTTGAAATGGATGCTGGTATGTATGGGGTAGATTCTTCAAGTTTACTTTGCTTTCTGCTGTTGGCTCTTAGGCATTTGTTGTTCTGCACCATCTGAGGCTTGACTTTTTAATTCCCTCATTTCTTGCATCGATTTTGCAGTACCTGCTAGAAGTTTGAGGATTATTGTAGTTGAAATGATGGAGGGATTCTGATTGTTTTGGATCAAGATAAGGCCTTCCATGAGGCATATTAGTGTGTTAAGGTGTATTTCACTTTTGTTTAAGTAACTGTGCTTCTGTGATGTCATTTGAAATATTTAATTGATATAAATATTTGTTATTTTTCATGTTCTTCAATCTTCACTTTTATCTCCCTTTTATGATTGCATTAAGAATGTTGATGAATTTGTAAAAAAATAAATTTTTGACAATCCCTATGTCTCAAATGAGTATGAAGTGGGTTAATTAGTTGTAAAATAGCAAAATAATAGATATTGTCGTTTTGTTGAGAAAATTACAAATTTTGCGTGACAGATTGTTCATTTAATTAAAAAAATCTGCAAATAAGCTGTTGAAAAAACGCACTAACCAAACAGCTAAATAAATTATCCAGAACAAGGGCAGAATGGTCATTTATTCAGAATTACTTGTTTTGCAAACGCACAAAACAAACAGTCAGTTAGCTTATCTGGATCAGCTGGTCATCGATAAACTGCTTATCAGCATAAGCTGGATGAGCTGCAGCAACCCCAAACAAACCCTTAGCACATGAGGTTGGCTATCAATCTTTGTTAATATATATATACATATTCATATATATATATACATATTCATATATACATATTCATATATATATAT
>NW_018164536.1:1621320-1622876 GCF_001263595.1 Phalaenopsis equestris
TATATATATATATAAACCATTGTCTCTCAGAGGATCAGGAATCCTAGGGACTAACTGATTAAAATATCGTACCTGCACGCCAACTACCTTTCGCCCATTTTAATTTTATTTATTTATTTAATGAATTTTAAAGTGGAGATATTATTTAAGTTATTTGAAATCTTGAGCAATAGGATGAAAAATATATATACAATTAATATTCAAATATAAAATCCGACATGATTTTGAATTATAATTTTTTTAAAAATTAAATTTAGATCGACTTGAATTTCGATTTACTTTTAATCTTATGTACTTCAAATCAAAATGATGTTGTGAAAACTATGGCAATAAAGCGAAAAATGAAACAAGAAAAATTGCATGCAGAAAAAACACCAGAGCGACACACATATTTACGTGGTTCGGCAAAATTGCCTACGTTCACGGAGCTGCAGAGGATTTTACTACTTCAAGGAATTACACCGTCGAACACTTCGACGTTTACAAGAAAATCTCTATTTTCTTCTATCACTTCCTCTCTCTCTCTCTCTCTCTTTTTCTCTCTTTCTTTTAGCTCTCAAGTGGACTTGGTTTAGCCTTGTTTGGCTTTGCTTGACTTGCATTTCCTTTAAACCAAAAGAGACTATTTATAGAAACCATGAGAGCGGTAGGTGGGAGATAGGTGAGCGGTAGGTGAGTGTGGTAGGTGAGCGGTAGGTGAGATATTTAATTAAGAAACTCATTAAATTCGGTAGACCGGGTTTCCACATTACCCAACAAATGATTGTGTAGACGAGAAATCTAAGAAGTCCAATATTATTAGATTTTAATATCATTAAAATACTTAAATATCTAAATAATGATATGAATTAAGAGAATTAGTGTGACCAGTTTGAAAACATGTTTAGAAATTTTGACTAAATTTACAATAATCTTTTAAAAATTTATAAATAAATTAACATTTAAGCTACTTAATGATCTTAAAATTCAGCGAGCTTGTGTTCTTTAGATTGCTCTCATCATCGAGATGTTGGATTTACAGTAAGCATTCCGAATTTAAAGATCATTTGAATATTCCGATTAATATTAATTTCAATACATATTAAAACTTCAAGTGTTTGGTCGAGATAATATTGGTACTAAAGGAACGTCTTATCTCTTTACAATTTGAGAAAAAAATCAATACCGTCATAACAATATGAAATTTATATGCTTGAAGTACCTTTCAGTGGATAGGAGAAAATATTACATTCAGTAAATCGGAAGTGTAATGGATGGCGTAGATCACGGCATGCCTTGAGACGCACTGCGTGATGTGATATTTATCATCGTTCGTACGTCCAGACAATAGACATGATATTTTCTTATAGAGCCTTAGCATCCAAACTTTGGAGAGATTTCTTTCGGTTCATCTTACATAGAATTATATTTCATCCACTATTATTAAAACTTTGTTGATATATTAAACTTTCTAGTTAAGAATTAAGTTATGCTCTAGCGAATAACAACGAAGACATTCAAAATAGGTTGATAATGAGGAAATCATCGAAGTCAAAAGCATTGTTGCTTCAATATAT
>NW_018164536.1:1622976-1632814 GCF_001263595.1 Phalaenopsis equestris
TGTACACACATTTTTTTCGTCATGACTTGTGTGTTTTCTTAGATATTCATTGAATATTGTTTTGCAATTTTTGCTTTTATTTATTTTAGTCGTGTTGTCGAGTTCGAAATAACTTTCGTGATATTATTTTTCTAGTTGTCACTAGGAATCTAGATTCTCTAAAAAAATCGCTGCCAATAATGCTTAAAATTTGTTTTTAATTCAAGTTTTGAATTGAATTAGCTCGCTTATATGTGCTAATTTAAAAGTAAATATTTAAAAATTATTATTTATTTAAATTTCAAAGGATTTTTTATGCACCAAATTTAATATTTTATTTTTTACTTTTGGGGGTGGTGCTTAAATCCGCCTATGCTTGCTCCAGTCTCATCAAAGCAGTGGTCCATATGAAATTTCAAAGGATTTTTTATGCACCAAATTTAATATTTTATTTTTTACTTTTGGGGGTGGTGCTTAAATCCGCCTATGCTTGCTCCAGTCTCATCAAAGCAGTGGTCCATATGACATCAGGAAAGTCTTTCACATCCTAACAGTCTGCATTTTTCATTATTTTTTTTTAATTTTATTGATCTTTTGTCTATTATTTTTGGACAAGAAGGCATTTTCATCCAATATATTGGCTATTTGTCATAAATAAAATAAATAATGCTTTAGATTAGGTCAAAGTGAACTAATACTTCCAGGAATATAAATGCCATTGTATTATTTTGTCAGTGCTGTTGCCAATCTATGGTTAGCTTCATTTTATTTTTATTTTATTTTTTCTTAAATTGAACATATTTACATTTTTTATATGAAGTTAGTATGAAGCTTAATTAGTGATAGGAATTGTGAAAAAAACATTTTTACATCCCCTATCCATGTACAGATTCAAGGCAAATTCTATCTTAGAATAGATCTGCTGGGAGAGGGAGCTAAATGGCGTAGAACCACCGGTCAAGAGATCTATTCTCCTCTTCTTGTGGCTTTTTCAGAACAGGTTAATAAACAAGTACTATATACTGAAACTGTTATTTTGTTGCTGATAACATGAATTTTAATTTTGTTTTTTTAGGATGGGGGCAACTGGGTAAATTCTCATGTACCAAAATTCTCTGCAACGGAGTCCTATTGTTTGCCAGAAAATGTTGCTTTGATTACACTTCAGGTACATGCCTTCTAAATTTTAGAACGTTTCGTGCATGCACCAATATTATTAATAAATAAAATAAAAATGAAAACTAAAGTGACGCAAAGTCTTCATAATACTAATTTCAAATGAATGTTTACATAGATACCACCTAATTCTTATGTATTTACATATCTTACAACTATACTTTGATTTTTTACATTACACCACCAAATATTTCTTATCAAAAACAAAATATCACCATTTTAACTTTTAAAAATTGAAATGCACCTTTTCATCCAATTGTAAGGTGGTATGTAAAAATTAAAGTTTTGGCGTTAGACATGTAAATACATAGGAATTGAGCGGTGTGTATGTAAATCTTTAGTGTTTCAATTATATCCTGGTGCACCATCCTTAAGAGCCAATGATTTCTATGTAACCCTTTTCATTTTTCAACCCGTTGTGCCCTTCTCGGTTTGGATTGTTTTTTTTAATGCATGCAAAATTTTGGGTAAAAATGCTATTAGAGGAATTTGCTTGTTAAAGCTGTTAGCATGTTAGGTCACAATTTTAATAGTGGTATTAATATTACTCTTTCTTTACTTGATGGTGGCTAGTTTCACCATTCCATTTAGTGGGATGTCCTATATTCAAAGACATGTTTTAATGTTTAGAGCCACTCGATCAACTCGTTTGGATCTATGTGACCATTAAAAACTTAATAAAAAAGAACTTTGCATGGATATTAGAAGGAAAAAAAAAGTTTCTTTAAGGAATTAGTAATTTCGGGAAACAAGCATATACTGGAGAATTTTTTTAAAAGCATTTTTTTAGAAAAAAATTTGGAAAGAAAAGTTTCTGAAGAAAAAAAGAAAGAAAAAACAAAATGAAGAAGAAGGAAAAATAAAAAGGTGAAATTTCATAGAACAAAAAAGGATAACTTTTTTAATTTTTTAATTTTATTTCATTTTTCTGGTGAACTTTTTTGGTTGGTTGTTTTTTTCTATTTTTTCAGGTATTCAGCTCGATAATTTTTTTAGAAAGATATTCCATTTGTTGAAATAATGAACAATAGCGTAATGTCAGATTCTTCAACTTCCACTATGACAATAGAAAGTCGATTCATCAAGGGGTTACGTATCCCGTCTAAATCAATGTGTTGAATGGCAAAGGGAACTTTGGCATGTGGCGATGCGAGGTAATGGATGCATTGTGTTCTCTAAATCTGGAGGAAGTCCTGAACAGTGAGGAATGTTCTAAGGAGATCTCAAATAGAGATATGTTGAAGATGAACCATAGTGCTTTTGGTTTGATCCAAAATTGTTTGGCTCGAGAGATCAAATATACGGGGTAATGATGGAGACTTACGCAGGAAAATTGTGGAAGATGTTGTAGAACAAATATCTCTCGAAGAGCGAGGAAAATCGTCTTCATATGAATTTTCGATTCTACAGCTTTCGGATGAGATGGCGGGTACTATTGATAAGCACTTGAATGACTCACAAAGCTATTTACAGATCTATTAAATTTGGATGAGGAGGTTGAAGATAAAGACAATGTGCTCCTTCTATTGGATTTGCTCCCATATGAGTACGAAAACTTTACTATAACACTCATTCATTGGAGCAATGGTTTTTATGTAGGGAGTTTGTCATCACAATATTTACTATCATTAGGATAGTATAGTGATTGGAACAGCTGCTATTGCTAATAAATCTTCTGACGCTATTTTGTTGCGGCACATGCAGCTAGCTCATAGTGAAAATGCTTCACTTCATGCTTTGATGAAGAAAGTATTGATCAAAGAAGCAAGCACATGCATACTTGATATCCGTGAACATTGTATATTTGACAAGGGACTGTCAGCCACAGTACAAAAGATATTTTAGAGTATGTTCACACGGATATTTGGTGCCCGACGAAAACAACATCATTTAGCAGGCGGAGTTGCTCCGTCTCTTTTATTGTTGATTACTCCAAGTATGTTTGGGCTTCATAACTTGGATAAAGTGGATTGAGATTCAGACAGTTAAAAAGGTCTGATGTATTAAATCAGACAATGAGGGTTAATACACTTCGAATGTGTTCTTGCAAAAGTGTCAGGGAGGTGGAATAAAGCATCACTTCACTGCTCGAGAAACACCGCAACATAACGGGGCGGTAGGGAGGATGTGTTGGACTTTGATGGAGAAAGTTTGATGCATGTTTTTCAATGTTGGGTTGGATAGAATCTATTGGGTCTGTATGACCATTAAATATGTTTGTCACTTGGTGAATTGTTCGCCTTCTGTAGCTATTGGGAAGAAGACCTAAAAAGGTGCATCTTGTTGGAGATTATGAGCATATGAGAGTATTTGGGTGTCCAGCTTACTACCACGTGGAGAATGCTAAACGGGAACCACGAGCAAAAAAGACAATCTTTATTGGCTTCAATCGTGGAGTTCAGGGCTTCAAGCTGTTTGATTGGTCATAAAGGAAGGTTCTCATTAGCAAGGATGTTATATTCGACGATGCAAGCTTGTTGAAAAATGAGGACTCAAAGCCGGTGGGGAGTTCTATTGGGACCACAGATATGCAACAGAAGTTGGAGTTTGATGTCACTCCATATTTTCCACAGGGTTCGTTCTCTCCAACTCAGATATTTGATTCGGTTGCAGCTCATTAGGTATTTATTGATAGTGCTAAGGAGGAGGTGGAAGATGCTGTTGATGAGATTCTTGCTCAGAAATCTATTGTTAAGAGCAGGAACTAATGTCAGAATGTCCCAAAATCAGCTTGGTTGAGAGATCATATTGCATTTGCATTTTCAGTCATTGTCACTATAAAGAAGCAGTAAGAGTCTAGGTTGTGATCATTGGAGAGCGGCAATAGATGAAGAGATGGAGTTTTTTCAGAAGAATTATACTTGAAGGTTGGTGAAGCTTCCTCCGGAAAGGAAAGCCATCGGATGTAAATGAGTATATATAAAGAATGAAGGATCTTATTTAGCTGATGTGTGGTATAATGCAAGATTAGTGACAAAAATTTTGCTAACGAGAAGGGATTGTTTATGACGAAGTGTTCTCCACAATGGTCAAACATCTCTCAATCTGTGTTCTCTTAGCACTTGTAGCACAGTACGATATGATCTTGGAACAACTCGATGTGAAAACTGCATTTCTTCACGGATAATTGCAAGAGGAGATTTGTGTTAGAGCCGCCTAGATATTAAGCATCAAAAGATTTGGTTTGCAAACTATACAAGTTTTTGTATGGGTTGAGCAATCATCACGGCAGTGGTTTAAAAAATTGGATCAGTTCATGAGGGAATAGGAGTACATTAGGGGCAGTATGATCCTTGTGCATATTTCAAGAAGTTGGCCAACAGTGAGTACATTTACTTGTCTTTATATGTTGATGATATGTTGATTGTATCTGCTAGTCATATTGAGATTGAGAGAATGAAGAATCTACTCTCCAAATATTTTGAACTGAATGAGTTGGGTGAAGCTTGCATAATTTTGGGCATGGAGATTCTCAGGGGCAAGAAAGTTGGAAAGGATTTGCTCGCCAGGAACTTTTTTTTTAAAAGGTGTTGAAGAATATTGGGGTTGATGACTCGAGAAATGCAGTAAGTCTAGCCATTGTATATCATTTTCAGTTGAGTTCAGATCAGTGTTCTAAAAATGCTCAGGAAAGGAAATACATGTGATCGAAACTCTACTTATTGATTTATCTTCAACGGAAGTTGAGTACACGAGAGACAATATGATCATTGTGCATATTTCAAGAAGTTGGCCGACAGTGAGTACATTTACTTGTCTCTAGATGTTAATGATATGTTGATTGTATCTGCTAGTCAGAAAATATTTTGAAATGAATGAGTTAGGTGAAGCTTGCAGAATTTTGGGCATCAAAATTCTCTGAGTCAAGAAAGCTAGAATGGATTTGCTTTTGCCAGGAACTCATTTTTGAAAAGTGTTAAATAAATTTGGGGTTGATGGCTTGAGAAAGGCAGTAAGTCTATCCATTACATCTCGCTTTCAGTTGAGTTCAGATCAGTGTTCTAAAAATGCTCAGGAAAGGAAATATATGTGATCGGAAGTCTACTTATTGATTTATCTTCAACGGAAGCTAAGTACATGACAGTCACAGAGATGATGAAGGAAGCAATATGGATGCAAGGCTTATTGGATGACTTGGGATTTGATCAGAAGTCTCTGACGGTGTCCTGTGATAGTTAGAGTGCAATATTCTTAGACACAAATCTAGTTCGTCATGCTCGTTCCAAGCACATTAATGTGATGTACTATTTTGTTCGGGACTTGATTAAAAAAGGCAAGATTCTGTTGAAGAAGATAGATACAAAGAGAAATCCAACGAACATGCTCATGAAGGTACTACCAATCCAAAAGTTTGTTTTTTGCAGGAGATTGGTGAACATTCGAGCTCATGACTGATTTCACAGTCTGGCATTTTGAAGAACTATGTGATGCTTGATCTCTTTTGGAGGGAGCCATGTAGGCAACCATCTTTGTGCAGCTAAATTGGAGTTTGGAGCTCATTTGGTCTTCTCTCACTTATCATGAAGGAAGAGATGATGTAGAAATTGTTGTTTTTATGGCTTTGTTTGCAGGGGTAATTTGGTCTTTTGACTTTATTTACTTGTATGCCCAAGTCCTCTATAAAAAGGGACTTAAGGACTTGTGCGAGTTATATGGTGAGACGTGAGAGTTGTAACCCCTAGCTTTTTTTTCTCCCATATGATGCTTGGAAATCTCTCTTCCCACGGACATAGGCGAATCAACTTAATGTCGAACTACCTAAATCTTTGTGTTTGATTGTTGTTGTGTGAATTTCTTTGTTTTCGAATTGTTTAGCATAACACATATCTTCATGGATTATATCTTGATTATAACCTACCTGTGAGTGCATAATGTTCTATTTAAAAAAAAAGTTATTGATTTATGTCAAACATTTTTTTTTTTCCGATAGCTTTATATGAAGTTTTACCTATAAAGGGCTTAATTCTAATAGTTTACTAAATACATAAATGGGGGGAAAATCAATCATGTTGTCCTGACGCCTATTCTGTTTTGATGAAATTTTTTATTAAAAACCGGTATATTCTCAAGCTATATTTAGCTTCCCAGGAGGTCACTCATCTTGGGAGTGCTCTTATACAAGCATGTTTAACTTTAGAGTTCCTGATGGAATTTGGACTATTACATCGAAAGATGCATCGATATTTAAGAGTTTGGCTCCATTCTATTTAAGAAGTTTTACAATTTCCCCCACTTAAGCAACTAATGTTTTCATCAAATGCTCTTAAGCTAGAATCATTCACTAGTCAGATATTCTTATTTTTACATTGTTGTCATGCTCTGATATTATTTGTAACAACTCAAACTCTCATCCATCGAGATATTGTTTGTTTTGGCCTAATGTCTCACGATTTTATCCCATAGATGTAACTGTCCAAGAGGTCTCCCATCTTGATAGTGCTAGTGTAAAAGCTCGTTATTCCTGATAAAATTCCAAACGTTACACAAAAAGACTCCTTTGATTTTTTTAAGAGTTTAGCTTCACTCATGAATAACACATGCACGCTGATGGCATACACCTTGTACTTTCCTCTGACAGGCGCTTGATGATGAAAGTGTTCTTCTTCGGTTGGCGCATCTCTATGAGGTAATTCAATCCACTTCATATTGGTGAATTTTTTATTTTTAAATTTAAAACTTGCCTTTTTGTTATATAAATATATATATATATATATATATATATGTATATATATATATATTGCTTTGTAGTGATAGATCTAAAAGCCGTGTTATTTTGAGATGGTGCAATATAAAGGTTGATCGATTTTTTTATAAATTGCAGTTCATATCCAAAATTTGGTTAAGAGGGGCATTGATCTGTAAATAGCAAGTTTTGTGTGATCTGTATGTAACTGCCCCTTTTTTTATTGCTGTTTGACAGCTTGACGAGGACAAGGATCTCTCAAAGATGGCCACTGTGGATCTTAGAAAGTTGTTCCCAGACAAAATGGTAAATATAAACTCCCAAATCATGCAAATATTTTCATAAACACTATATACCATATATCCTTCTTATTTTTATGCAAACATTGGATTTACATATCTGACACCTAAACTTTGATCTTTTACATTCTAACACTCAAAATTTTCTTTTATCATATCATGCAAATAGGTAAAAATTGTTTGTTGCATATGTAAATCTTCCAAACATTTAATTTCTCAGATAAGCAAGATTACAGAGACTAACCTATCAGCTAATCAAGAGAGATCTGAGATGGAAAAGAAGAGGCTGAAATGGAAAGTCAGAGGCACTTCCAGGTCTAAGTCAGTGGTGAGGGGAAGACCAGTTGATTCTTCAAAGCTCTTAGTAGAGCTAGGTCCAATGGAGATCCGTACTTTCTTATTAAATTTCCTTGATGCCCGCCGGCAAGTGGTCGACTGAGCTTAGTCTGCAATAGGATTCAATCGAGCGCCTTCGACTATATGTGCTTCGAATAAGAAACATTCTCGTGATAAATTATTAGGTGTGGAGTTCGTACGTAATTCTACGTGCAAATGACCAATAATAAGATGTGAGTAAACAGTTGTTATGTTGTACGTTATTTTGTATTGATCGTCTGTATGTAGAATTATGTATGGAATTTGTATGTAATAATTTATTTGACCTCATATTCAAGTGCGAGGGAACGGAGTTTGGCTTTGTTGTTATAATCATTTTCCATTAAAAAATAATCATGGGGGCTTTTTAAGTGGTACATGATCATATATTTTAAAATAAGGATAAGTCCAGGCCACTCGAAACATTGATATTTACAAATTAAGAACTCGCGTGATATAATATATATATATATATAATGAACATTGATATTTACAAATTAAGAACTCGCGTGATATTATTTTTTTTATTTTTATTTTTTATGATGAGAATTTGATAAATATGGGTTGGGGTTTTATCATGAATTTTGATATTTGAGGCATAATTTGAAGAATGAATGAAAGAGGGGGGTTGATTTGTAAATGGCAAGTTTCAGGTGGTCTTTTGTGTCACTGCCTTAAAATTTTGCTTGAAGTTTAATCAACTCAATATATGTTATATAATCATGCATATGCATAGATAGTGATATTGACCATTTAAGTCAAATATTTCATTAAATATTTTCAACAAGAAATCATTTTTATTTAATAGATGCTATAATTATTTTATTTAATAATATATTTTTTTGTTTAATTGGTGATATTTGAGAGCTGTTTTTGTATATTTAAACAGCTAGAACTTCTATTAAAACATGACATAGAAAGAGAGATTTTTCAAAACAATTGGACTGACCAAATGTGTGACCTGAGGTTAGATTTGAAATTAGATTAGTCATACATAACACCCAAAATATTGATATTTACAAATCTAGCTCTCTTTCATTCATTTTCGAACTTCACTTGAATTTCAAATTCATGATTAAATTCTAATATTTTTTTTTTCATTTTTTATCAAATTCTTAATGAATTGATTGTGATGTTCTTAAATATATCGGCTTGGTAGTTCAAAAATAGCACATGAGAGTTAGATTTTATAAATAGTAATGTTTCTGGGGCTATGTATATAATTATCACATTATAATAATATTACTAATAATAGCATAATATGGATGTTGTTGCAACATTTTTAAAAGAGGCATTGGCTCGACTCTGGTGGCATTTCTTATCTAAACAGGATAGAAGAGTGATCGTTAGGCTTTTACTTTTATTGCATGATTGTAAGTGACATAAATGTTCTTTTCACAAAGAGTGAAAAATAATGCTACAAAACCCTTTTTGTCTCTGAGTCAAGTATTCCAATGAGTCTTAACGCAAATGCTTTGGTAGACTCCATGAGGATGTTATGTGCAGCACTCCTTAGGGCTATTAACGATTCGATTTGGAGCCGAGTTGATTTAATAGATGCTATAATTATTTTATTTAATAATACTTTTTTTTTGTGTTTAATTGGTGATATTTGAGAGCTGTTTTTGTATATTTAAACAGCTAGAACTTCTATTAAAACATGACATAGAAAGAGAGATTTTTCAAAACAATTGGACTGACCAAATGTGTGACCTGAGGTTAGATTTGAAATTAGATTAGTCATACATAACACCCAAAATATTGATATTTACAAATCTAGCTCTCTTTCATTCATTTTCGAACTTCACTTGAATTTCAAATTCATGATTAAATTCTAATATTTTTTTTTCATTTTTTATCAAATTCTTAATGAATTGATTGTGATGTTTTTAAATATATCGGCTTGGTAGTTCAAAAATAGCACATGAGAGTTGGATTTTATAAATAGTAATGTGTCTGGTGCTATGTATATAATTATCACATTATAATAATATGACTAATAATAGCATAATATGGATGTTGCAACATTTTAGAAGATGCAATGGCTTGACTCTGGTGGCATTCCTTATCTAGACAGGATAGAAGAGTGATCGTTAGGCTTCTACTTTTATTGCATGATTGTAACATAAAAGTTCTTTTCACAAAGAGTGAAAAATAATTCTACAAAACCCTTTTTGTCTCAGAGTCAAGGATTCAAATGAGTCTTATGGCAAGTGCTTTGGTAGACTCCATGAGGCTGTTATGTGCAACACTCCTTGGGGCTATTAACGATTTGATTTCGAGCCGAGTTAGGCTCGACTCGAATAGATTTAGTGTAGGTTGAAAT
>NW_018164536.1:1632914-1639223 GCF_001263595.1 Phalaenopsis equestris
ATTGGCGCAAGATTAAGTGAATGTTTGGTGGTGTTTTAGTTATTTGAGTATTTGGTATTGAGTGTTTTAAACAATGTACAAAAAAAAAAAAAAAAAAAAAAAAAAAATTGTTGTCCCGTATGTGTTGGTTCAGCCGTGAAACTGTTATGTTGCGGTTGTTTCTGAAATAAAGTTATTTATGCCCTTCCAAAATATAGCTATTAATGCAAAGTTTCAGAAACAATTCAAACAAAATATCAGAAAGAAACCTCAAAATATTAAAAAAAGCCTAAAGTCTAAAATATTACATTATAATGTCATAGATCACTAGAGAGTAATAAATTACAAAATATTATAATTAAAATGAGAACAAGTAAATTTATTACAATAGTAGTCTTCATGTCCAAGTGATCAAGCCTTTAGGAGAATTTATTTTCCAAAGCTACTCTCCAAACATTATCGTCGTCTGAAGTGGACTTTTCATAGTCCCCAACCCATCTAAAAAAATCACTATCATCAAACACCCTTTTTCTCGGACATCTAAAATATCTTCGCCCAAAACTGGCTTCTAATCGAGACGTGTATACAAAGCAATACAAATTTTATTGGCAGTACACACATTACAAGAGAGCTTTAAATTAGCATCGGCATTTTGCGTCGGAAATTTTCGACTCATATATTTGTGACGGATTTTGCGACTGAGTTGCGTCGGATTTTGCGACACTCTTAAGCAGTGTCGTAGGAGCGGTAACTCGAGAAAATACATACGTCAGTCCGAAGTGGTGCTGTAGGAGGTGAAAGAGTGGACGGGGGGCCGCGGCACCTAAAACCATCCGAAACGTTGTTGTAGGAAGTGATAGAGTGTGCGAGGAGCGGTGACTTGAGAAAATACCTACGATAGACCCGAGTAGTGTCGTAGGGAGGTGAATAAGTGTGATTCTCGTTATGGGAGAATCACGCGATGGGTAGGATTATTGTGCAAGCCATCACCAACATGGACACGTGAGCATCAAAGATGAGTGTGTGAGAAACAATGACTCGGGAAGACCTCAAGCATGCAAGTCATGAACACAAATGCTATGCAGGACTACATGCTAGTGTGTAAAGTGTAAATGTAAACACGAGTGACATGATGCACAATGACATATAGATGTCACAAGACAAACATGAAGTAATCTGCCAAAGTCGGAGTAGACACCCGCTATGAGCATATAAGGGCATATGCTCATAGGTGCACAAGAGGGTGAGGGGTGTGAATGTGTTTGCATAGACAATATGAAGCAAGCGTGCAATAATGTGACATTCAAGTGGAGTTAATTGACACGACCAGACCTATGGCGGCTGATCCGTCGAGGCGATAAAGCTGGTCGATCGACAACATGGACGACTGATCGACGAAGGATGGTCCATTGATATGATCTGGTAAGTGGTGGCTAATCAGACAAGTGGACTAGGGGCGAACGATTGAGCCCGTATGGGCGGCTGATCCATGAAAAATGGTCGGTCGAGCCAAACAGACTGGTGGCGACCAACCGGTCGAGCCAATCAAACCGGTGGCGGCCGACCAGTCAAGCCAAGAAAATAGATTGATCCAACTGATCAGGCTGAAGGTGACTGAATGTCCGAAGCGACGGAGGATGGTCGATCATACCAGCGTGGGTGGCTGGTTGACGAAGGATGGTCCATTGATACAATCGAGCCGGTGGGGACGATCAATCAAGTGGACAACAAATGATTGATCGAGTCGGCCTGGGTCGCTGATCGATGAAGAATGGGCGGTCCAGCCAATCGGGCCAGTTGCGGCAGATAGATCAAGACAACAACAAGGTCAATCAGACTGATTAGGTTAGGGGTAGGCGATTGGTCGAAGTGACGACATATGTTTGATCGAATTAACATGGGTGGAAAATCAACAAAGAATGGTCAGTAGGGCCGGGGCGGCTGATCGACCAAGGATGCTCAACCAAGCTGGGGCAGCCAGTTGATGTAGAATGATCGGTCATGCCGATCGGGTTGGTCGTAGTCAATTGGTCAAACCGACAGAGGGTGGTAGATTGGATCGATGTGGGCGGCAGATCAACGATGAAGAGTCGATTAAGTGAGGTGGCGAATCGAGTAAGGATGGTCAGTTAAGCCGATCGGGTCGATGGTGATTGACTAGATGAACCAACAGAAGTGGTTGATTGAATCAACGTGGGTGGTTGATCAACGAAGGGATATCAATCAGGCCGGGGCGGCCAATCGACTAAGCAAGGTCGGTCGATCAAATTGGCCTGGTGATGGCTAATTGGACTAGACAACAGATAATGCCGATAGATTCGATCGAGTCAGTGGTGGTCGATCGAATGAGCCAACAAAAACATGCACAAAATCAATATTTTAAATGCACACTTGAAATTCATGCAAAACATATCGTAAGAAAGTGAACACATGCATGAAATGAGGGCCGCTTGGTTTCGATGATGAAACACAACTCATCCAAGCAATCTCATGGGATTCTAATGTAAATGATGGAGAGATGTATCAATGCCTTATTGTGAGGCAACAAGACACCCACCTCAATTTGCACAACACAAGGTGGGGAATCACTCACTAAGAGGATTCTTCATGGGCGAAAAGATAAAGGCTGAAGGAATGTATTCGCCTTCTTAGTTGGTAGATTTCAAATATCCATCAAGATGAAAAAGACAAACGATGTGATTAATACAACCCCGTCTTTTGGATATAGGGCTAGAAAAGAAAAATGGTTGGTTTTGCTCTTTGGATTCACAAAGGGATAAGAAAGCATCTATGCTTATGGGGCTTTTCTCTAAACGCAAAAACCCTAACCTAAATCCTTTAACATCTAGACCTAGGGACTCTAAGAAAGGAAAAACATATGGGTTTACAAGATTTTCACCATCGTGATGATTGAGTGAAGTGTTATATTTGCTTGTCCATGCTTCGATGATGTTAGGAAGAAGCGCACCTTCCTCCGTAGGAGAGATGAAGCTCTCATACCTCGTTAGGAGAGATTAAGCTCTCCTCCAAGAAGCTTTCTCCACGGGCTTCCTTTTGCAAGAGCTTCTCCAATAAAATTTCCCTCACTCACTTAAAGGAATGATGTAGGAAGAGAAAGGAGAAGTGGAAGAAGAGATAAGTCTGGAATAAGAATAAGAAGAGGAAGAAGAAAGGGCTATGGTGAGCAAGACATTCTCCTTATCTTTCTCATGAGGTCCTCACCTTCAAGCCTCCAAGAAAATCTTCTAGATCCAAAGAAGAAGAAGAAGCTCCAACTTTCTGTCCCAAAAAACTAGAAGAAGAATAATGGAAGAAGCCAACCAGTCAACCCAAGTTTTTCCCCAATTTTACCTAAAACGATATGGAGATCAAGCTTCCAAAAGCTTCTAAGTGGCCAAAAATAGCCACCTCGGTAACTTTATCTCCCCATGTATATCTTCTTCAAACCCTAGTACATCTGCACTTTTGGCTGCCGAGAGAGGTGTGCCATGAAAATCCCAGGAAATAGCGGAGCAAAAATTGGTTTGGCATCGAGGCGCAGGGTCTGGCATCCTGGCACTGGGCCCATGGTGCCTAGGTACTGCTGGCACCTCGACATTGCCCCTCGGCGCCTACTTTATGCACTCTTGGTTTCAGTTTTTCTTGAATGTTTTGAGTGTTGGGACTGGCACGTAGGTGTCGGGCATGGTTCTTAGGCACCAAAGAGCTGATGCCTAATTTCCCGGCTCTTGATTTGAAGAACCTAAGGGCTGTTTTGGGCGTCTAGGTGTTCGTCTTGCCCTGAAAACTTTAATTTTTGTCGGGAATGTCCAACGAAGGATGTCTTTGATCCATTAAGTATGGAAGAGTGTGTGTGATTAAATTATATTTGAATAACCTAAAGAGAAGTATTTTTGTGGGCATTACATAAAAAATTTCATTTCTGATGGGGGGCCTGAAATCATTGTGCGGGTTTGGTGCTCTAAAGTCTAATCTCTCTAAAAACACCCACAACAAGGTTTGATGGATTCCTTTGACCACGAGAGACTCCGAATAAGTGGAGTAAGGTGTTCAAACAATAGAATGGACATCAAACACATCCCATATCATAACTAACTCCACCAAACAGTGGAGTCTTCCGGCCAAGTCTTAACAGCTGTAGACCCTTGTTTTGTGCCTGTTGACCTCACTTTTGGTTGAGGTCTAGAAACTTCTTTAGTAGCCCAGGTCTAGCCATAGGTGCAAAACATATCGTAAGAAAGTGAACACATGCATGAAATGAGGGCCGCTTGGTTTCGATGATGAAACACAACTCATCCAAGCAATCTCATGGGATTCTAATGTAAATGATGGAGAGATGTATCAATGCCTTATTGTGAGGCAACAAGACACCCACCTCAATTTGCACAACACAAGGTGGGGAATCACTCACTAAGAGGATTCTTCATGGGCGAAAAGATAAAGGCTGAAGGAATGTATTCGCCTTCTTAGTTGGTAGATTTCAAATATCCATCAAGATGAAAAAGACAAACGATGTGATTAATACAACCCCGTCTTTTGGATATAGGGCTAGAAAAGAAAAATGGTTGGTTTTGCTCTTTGGATTCACAAAGGGATAAGAAAGCATCTATGCTTATGGGGCTTTTCTCTAAACGCAAAAACCCTAACCTAAATCCTTTAACATCTAGACCTAGGGACTCTAAGAAAGGAAAAACATATGGGTTTACAAGATTTTCACCATCGTGATGATTGAGTGAAGTGTTATATTTGCTTGTCCATGCTTCGATGATGTTAGGAAGAAGCGCACCTTCCTCCGTAGGAGAGATGAAGCTCTCATACCTCGTTAGGAGAGATTAAGCTCTCCTCCAAGAAGCTTTCTCCACGGGCTTCCTTTTGCAAGAGCTTCTCCAATAAAATTTCCCTCACTCACTTAAAGGAATGATGTAGGAAGAGAAAGGAGAAGTGGAAGAAGAGATAAGTCTGGAATAAGAATAAGAAGAGGAAGAAGAAAGGGCTATGGTGAGCAAGACATTCTCCTTATCTTTCTCATGAGGTCCTCACCTTCAAGCCTCCAAGAAAATCTTCTAGATCCAAAGAAGAAGAAGAAGCTCCAACTTTCTGCCCAAAAAACTAGAAGAAGAATAATGGAAGAAGCCAACCAGTCAACCCAAGTTTTTCCCCAATTTTACCTAAAACGATATGGAGATCAAGCTTCCAAAAGCTTCTAAGTGGCCAAAAATAGCCACCTCGGTAACTTTATCTCCCCATGTATATCTTCTTCAAACCCTGGTACATCTGCACTTTTGGCTGCCGAGAGGGGCGTGCCATGAAAATCCCAGGAAATAGCGGAGCAAAAATTGGTTTGGCATCGAGGCGCAGGGTCTGGCATCCTGGCACTGGGCCCATGGTGCCTAGGTACTGCTGGCACCTCGACATTGCCCCTCGGCGCCTACTTTATGCACTCTTGGTTTCAGTTTTTCTTGAATGTTTTGAGTGTTGGGACTGGCACGTAGGTGTCGGGCATGGTTCTTAGGCACCAAAGAGCTGATGCCTAATTTCCCGGCTCTTGATTTGAAGAACCTAAGGGCTGTTTTGGGCGTCTAGGTGTTCGTCTTGCCCTGAAAACTTTAATTTTTGTCGGGAATGTCCAACGAAGGATGTCTTTGGTCCATTAAGTATGGAAGAGTGTGTGTGACTAAATTATATTTGAATAACCTAAAGAGAAGTATTTTTGTGGGCATTACATAAAAAATTTCATTTCTGATGGGGGGCCTGAAATCATTGTGCGGGTTTGGTGCTCTAAAGTCTAATCTCTCTAAAAACACCCACAACAAGGTTTGATGGATTCCTTTGACCACGAGAGACTCCGAATAAGTGGAGTAAGGTGTTCAAACAATAGAATGGACATCAAACACATCCCATATCATAACTAACTCCACCAAACAGTGGAGTCTTCCGGCCAAGTCTTAACAGCTGTAGACCCTTGTTTTGTGCCTGTTGACCTCACTTTTGGTTGAGGTCTAGAAACTTCTTTAGTAGCCCAGGTCTAGCCATAGGACTTTCCTATTGACTAGTTGTCGGCACTATTTTTGGTGTGGGGTTTGTCCGTAAGAAGCTGTCGGTCATCAGAATTGAAATCCCGTTGCCCGCTTCGGAAGGACGTTTTTTAAAAAATTTAGTTTTGAAAAAGATGAAGTCAAACTGACCCCATAATTTTCATAGTTTAGATGAAAGAGCGCTTCATCTCAAATCATGTATCTATCCCGAAGGATGAACGCAAGAATTGAGAGTGAGGCTCGATCAAATAAACTAAAGAAAGTTATGACATCCGTTTGGTCTGCGAAACCAATG
>NW_018164536.1:1648740-1657819 GCF_001263595.1 Phalaenopsis equestris
TTTCATCTTTTTCAAAACTAAATTTTTTTAACGTCCTTCCGAAGCGGGCAACGGGATTTCAATTCCGATGACCGACAGCTTCTTACGGACAAACTCCACACCAAAAATAGTGCCGACAGTGCCCCGAACACGTACTAGAAGGTCCACGTGGATTTCTTGAGCTACAGAATGCTAAGAATGAATATTAAATAGTTCTGAGTCATTCAAGTGAACATCCTACATGCGTGACATCAAAAATTAATGCCAACACATATGTATTGCAAACAAAGCTCACACCTAGCATATAAATTCTTATATACTTACACACATCACATAATTTATATGTATACTAAACAAAAGCACATTTCTTATGTATCTAAAAATCGCACACCTAAACTTTCGTCATGTAAACATTTCTTATGTACTTACATACTTATCACACATTTCTTATGTACTCACACACATAAGCACTGAATTATTATGTATTTAAGAACCTCACACCAAAAGTTTAATCATGTAAAAATATCTTATCCTTACACACATAACACACATTTCTTATGTACTTATATACATAGCACAAAATTCTTATATATTTGAAAATCCCACACCTAAACTTTCATCATTGCTCACATTGAATGCATCACATAGCCCACAATAATGCATAAGAATTGAGTCATATGTAAGTACACACCACTGAATGCCGCCGAATTCATATCAAGCCACCTACAACTTTAACTAAAACTAGAACATTCCCATCACATGCACACAAGACAATTTCCATTTTGTTATATCAAAGCCTACAAGACAGTTTCCATTCACAGTTTCTCACCACTTGTAAATCCTTTTATTTCCTCAAATTCCTACAGCCATCTATTTTTCTCTGCAAAATTTACCTGCATACCACATAATTCTCATGCATTTACATATCAAACATCTAAAATTTCATATTTACATTTATAACACTTTGGTGCTATAAAATTATTCAGCAAAAGTTATATTTCACTTTTAAAAGGTATATTCATATAAATATGAAGGTTTAGATGCCAGATATGTACATTTATAAGAAAAATGAAGTGTGCATGTAAATGCCCTTTCTCTTTTGGAAAATGTGTGAGCACATCTATACCATTAAATGCTTCGTATCTTTCATACCATTACAGCTCAATCCATATGATAAAATTTTGCCTAAGAAGGAAGTGATATCCAATAATGCTACAACTCTATAAATCTTCCTCTATAAACCTCTCTTGCATCACTCAGAAGAAACAAAAAAGTAAGCTTTCTTAACCGTAATGAAAAAAATTGGTAAAATTCTCTGTGGCAACTCGGACACAGATGGGATCCAGCCTTGGAAATGCAAATATTATATCTAGTAATGACATCTCACTTAATAGTGACTAACAAAGCAATCAAAATAATAAAAAAAATTTAAAAATAATTAATATTATCAAAATATTAAATTTGAAATGCAAATGATCAATCGTACGAGTTAACTTGTTCTCCAAAGATACTCTCTATGTTTGATCAGTATCTGAGGTAGAATCATCAAACTAATCTGCCCTCCTAAAGAATTCACAGTCATCTGTCAATCTATTCCTTCGACATCTATAAAATTTTCTCCCATAATTATTTTCTCTTTGTGATATAAATAGAGAACAATGCAATCCACAGTTGATTCTAGAAGCACAAAAGTCATTGAACTTGTATTTACTGAAAGTTGAAAATCACAAATATAAAATTAGCTTATCTTAATAGTACAACAATACAATTATATGAAAAATTAAATAATAAGTGTAAAAGAAATACATAGATAAATGTTTATAAAACTGCTAGATCTTAGGGCAAATATAAACTCACAAATAATCTGTCATTACAGAAAGACATAAGACTTTAAAAGAAGAAGATCTGTGTTTCATTTAAACCACATGATATCAAACTCATATATATCACACAGAAACATGTTGCGACAAAGACCCTACAAAAGAACCCCAACAATCATATCACTGACAAAAAATGAGATATTCGTTGCCTTGGTATTGATCTCATATATGTCAAAATCCTTAATAATATAAATGACGTCTAGAAGAATCTCCATGGTCATATATCTAATCATAAACCTCCAATCTAACAAAAAAAAAATAATAAGAAGAAGAAGAAGAAAAAAACTTATATTAAACTTATGGTTGATTGGGAGGCCATTCATCCAAGTTGCATAAAATAAATATTAAAAGAATGAAAAGAAAGAAACACTGCAATAAAACTAATGAAATTTTAGAAATTAATCATCAGACCATGTATTTCACTTTCAAGAAATTAATGAAATTTATATGCTTGAAGTAATGTTGAATATTTATTCATATAAACATGAAGGTTTAGATGTCAGACATGTAAATTTACAAGAAATATCTGATGTGCTTGTAGATGCCTTTTTTTTTAAGGAAAATGTGTGACCATGTCCATAGCATTAAATGCTTCGGATCTTCCATCACTTTACAGTGAATGTACATGATAAAATTTTGCCTAAAAAAGAAGTGATATCCAATAATGCTACCACTCTATAAATCATCATCTAAACCTCTGTTACATCACTCAGAAGAAGGAAAAAAGAAGTGCTCTGTTAACCATAATGAAGAAAATCCGCAAAATTTTCTGTGGGAACTCTGGCACCGATGGGATCCTGCCTTGGAATTTACTATCTCGATTGAAAGCGTTTAGGGAGCAATCAAATTCATCAAAGTCAATGAATACAGAAGTATTTCGGGTCAGGAAGCGCAAGAATTCATTCTGTGTCCCAAAGGCCAACTTTTTACCCAACGGCGCCACACATAGCATTGTGATAAGCTTCGACGAAGAGAACAGAACAAAGATGAAGTTGATAGTAGATGGCGAAATGGTTTACGAAGTAGATACTGTGCAGAGACTTCAAGGACATGATGAGTTTAAAATTGATGATACAATAGTCGACTTTGTGGGGATATTGATGAAAGGTCCATGTTTTCGTTTCTTACTAGAGTTCCTCCGAGCCAGACAATGGTTGTCATCGGCAGTAGCAGCCGGAGCGGCGGTATTGATGACGATGAGCCTGATTCTAGAGTAACGCATTGGACGGATGACCATGCCTATGTTTACCTGCTAAAAATATTGGAGGTCTAAAAGTTGCTTGATTTCTATTCATAAAGGTGTTCGGGATTACACAGTTAGAATCTATGGTAGGTTTTATGTTTAAGGTGTCATACACTCATCATAATTGTTGGGTATTTGGTCATAAACTTGTAAATGGGAGATTAGAATTAATGTATTTTTGGTCAAATCTCCTTCAATTTAATCATTTATCTTATATTTTAAACGAAATCTTACTTGGTGGTGTTTTAGTTATTTGAGTATTTAGTATTGAGTGTTTTTAAGCAATCCACACACACACACAAAAATAAAAAAAAAAGCCACACATCTTCTGTCCAGGCTCTTACTCAGGTATCGGCCAGCTTCTTCTTCTTTTGTTGCTCTTGGTCCACTTGACTTAGATGATAAGCTCTTCTTCCATCTAAGAACATTTCTATAAATCTATTTAAGTCAAGCACAGGTTGAGGATCACAATTCATCAAATTAAATATTGAAGGGTAAATCTCGAGTGAAGTCTTTTATCAATAATCAAGCTGAAATCCCAAATGATATAAATCATGATTATCTTTGTCAAACAATAAATGCGATCGATTCTTGTGTTTGAATATAGACACTGAAACCTATCACCAGATTGGTAAGTCAGAAGTTGAGATGCCGCTTGCACGAAGATCTCAACTTATTCAGAAACTCTTCATTGATTCTTTTTATATCTGTATAGAGTATATTTTACATCTCTGTCCTTGATATATGAATTTCCATAGCTAGCCTATATATTTGAGGGTGTGAGATACATAAATATAAAATAGATTAAGCATGAGATACATAAATACATAAGAGTTGTGTGCTATGTATGTGAATTTGTTTTTAAAAAAGAATATTTGCATGCATAGCACCCAATTCATATGTATTTATATATCTGATGCCCAAACTTTCATATTTACACACATAGTAGCACTCAATATGAAATTACACTTAATTTAAGCTTAATTGGAACAAGAGAGATGTTTGTATCTAGGCTATCCATTCATTAAAGCTATTGGGAGACTCCGAGGGATTACTAAGATGGGATCCTAAGTCTATAGGCAAAAGCTAGAAATTTGATTGATTATATCTCCCTCATTATAAGTGATGTTAACGATATATTTGAACAATTAAATTACATACCCATAAGATTTTTAACTTGACTTTGTTCTTAAACTTTTCTTCTAGGTATTACTTCTACAAACTTTTGTTGATTCAAATCTAGTTTTACTTTGGCTAATTTTGATCAATCCTTTAGATTGTGTAAGATAAATTTCTCATAGGTATGCTAGAATCTTTTGAAAGAAAGCATATTATAAATGACACATGGATTGGATGAAATTGAAACGAAGAAGCGCTTCTATTTTTTTAGCTCTATAGTCATGATCTTATATTTAACACAATTAAATATGGATCAATTGTGCAGAAGAGACCTAAGGGTCTATGAGACTTATAATTGTCCTAGGACTTGTTTTAAGTAGGTTAAACTTACATACATAGCACACAGTTCTTATGTATTTACATGTCTCAAATCTAAACTTTCATTTTTGCACACATAACACTTAAAACTAGGATATAACCCAAGTGCCACGTACGTAAATATGAAAGTTTAGATGCGAGCATAAATACGTAAAAATTGTGTGCTAGGTATGCAATTTTCTCATTAAATTTTAGGTGTTAGATTTGGAAAGCCATAAGAGTTGTCATGCGAATCTAAGAATGATATACATCATCAAAGTTATAGAAAATGGAATCAAAATTATGATTATTTGCAAAATAACAAATCTAATAATGTTAAAAAGCTTGAAGTTCAAATCGTAAAAGTAGACACAATTGCATAAATGTGGGTTGTGCTCCAACAAATGCTTCAACTTCCATCGGGTGGTCGCTCATGCATTTCCCAAAAGGGAGGCATAACAGAGACGAACGTCTCGAACCAACTGGAGGGGGAGGTAGACACCGAAAGAGAGTATAAAATAGGCTTGAGGGCTGGTGAGTGTCTCAGTGCTCCAACGTTGAGCGCAAGAAAGTAAGTCTTACTGACCCACACATAAAGGAATGAATGCACAAGTGACTCCCACTGTGGCCACGTCCTCTTCTAAAGTCTTCTTGCTGCATTTGAGCTTCATGGGAAGTGTAACAGTAGGCCCTAACCGCAGCAGTTCCTTCTTAAAATGAGTCTAAGAAAATCAGCTTTGTTAAGTGCGACTTTGCCCTCGACTAGGTGAAAAATAGGCCCTAACCGTCGCGAATTGCAAGTTAGTGAATCCAACAACAGTTTTCCCAACCATTGTAGCAATACAAATTATGCTTTGGTTGTTCCAACAATGAAGAGTGAGATGTGGAAAGCTAACCCAAATGGGGGCAGAAAGACCTTGTATTGATTTGGATCGAATGTGAGGAGACCAATTGTTAAGGCCTATTATGTAGCCTGCCACAAACTAAGGGCCACCAAGTAACACTTCATCAAATGCCTCCACTAATTTAAAAATACATACGAAGTAATCTGGGCTCACAGTCACAAGTTAGATGTCACTGATACAAGCCCATAAGCAAGTAAGCTCCTTGTGTAAGAGAGAGAAAGGCAAATGTGGCGTAAGAATCTTGTCAATAAGTGCTCAGTGGTCAAAGTGTTCCAAGTAGTCTTACCTTGTTTCATGCTTCAGAGACACGGAAATTCCATCATAGGAGATGGTGCTAATGTCTTCAAGTTGAACAACTTTCATGTGAGTGGGCAGCCAAGCATTGGCTTCCTTAGCTTACTCCCATTTTTTTTTGTCATAGCTTCTCTAGACGGTTGGGCTGTTGCTCTTGAAGACGCCTTATGTTAGACATCTTCTGTATGTAATTCTGTGTTAGAAACTAACGGAAATCTACCAGAGATCGACAACATTTGTGTTGTAATTTGCTTGGATTTAATAGCTTCAATGGCTTGGGCATTTTGTGAAACATCATGTGTGAAGTGTGTGGTATTGGTTTGGTATTGCATGTTTACTTCTAAGCTTCTACATCTGCAGAAAAAAAATACCATTTTCCATCTCTTATTTGTTGTTGTTGTGTTGAGATCTATAGATATACTAGTTGATTGTGGTATATATATAAATCAAACATGAGAACGATCGACAAAACGAAAAATAGATCGAGAAAATTCACACCAGAAAAGAACAACACAGCGGAACACACAAATTTATGTGGTTCGGCAAATTGCATACGCCCACGAAGTCACAGAGGATTTTACTACTTAAGAAATTTACACCAGTCGATCACCTTGACTTACAAGAGGAATCTATCACTCTCACTTCGTTGCTCTCTCTCTTATTCTCTCTTTGTTCTTCTCTCTCTACACCGAGATAAACCGAAGGACACACTACACCGAGATACACCAAAGAAGAAACACGTACAAGAGAAATAAACTCAATTTCTCTTCTGTCACAAGCCACCAAGAAGAAGCCTTGGGAGAACAATCTTCTTCTTTTTCCTTCTTCTTCCTTCTTTTTTCTTCTAACTCAAGGAACTACTTCTTGCACCTCTCTTCCATTGCCCCATGGAAGCCCAAAGAGCCCTTCCTACATCCCAAGAAAACCAAAAAAAAACTCAAAATATGACTTGGAACCAAAAAAGGAGAGCCATCTGAAGCTTTTATCACGAACAGGAGGGAGCAAAGAGATGCTTCACTTCACAAAAGAGGAAGCGAGAGTGGTTATTTGTGAAGAAGTGTGACTCTCTAAAGCAAAGTAACCGCCCAAGCATAGTGGACCGGGCTCCACTGTTTCTAACATTATTGTCTTTATTTCCTTGAAATGAAACTAGAGACAGTAGGAGATGGAAGCGGGAGTGGTTATTTGTGAAGATGTGTGACTCTCCAAAGCAAAGTAACGCCCAAGCATAGTGGACCGGGCTCCACTGTTTCTAACATTATTGTCTTTATTTCCTTGAAATGAAACTAGAGACAGTAGGAGATGGAAAGAGAAGGAAAATGTTATCTTTTCCATCTCCTACTGTCGCTTTTTCGGACAGTTAATAGTCATCCCCTTTTAATTTAATATGAATCGATGATTGTAATTGTCAGTTAATAATGAAAAGTCACCAGTTGCATGTTTCACCAAACACCAACAGTTGTACCTATAGGAAAGCCTTCAATTATATTAACCGTAGCTAAACCGTCGAAAATAAATTAAGGGAAATTTACCTATGCATTATTAGTCATTTTTTTTGTTGGGTTTTTATGTATTTCTCGTAGAGCTTGTGTGTTCTCTGAGAGCCCGATATTTTCTCATTCATAACAAGTTCTTGATTACTCAAACAAGTTTACATTGATCCGGGCAAATTCATGCCAACTATGAGCAGATTTAAGTTAATTTTTTTTAGAGTTCATCGCTCAACATTCTACTCTAATTGAGTTATTTTGACTTTGTTTGACCTAAGTTCTAATAATAATTGGAATATGTTGGGTATGATTTTACCACCTAATATCATGATTTATTGTGCTAATTTGTTATGAATGTATTCCCATGTACTTTTACATTATCAAATGCTAGAAAAAAATAAAAAAAAAACATAAACTATATGAAATAATTTTGATCAAACCACATTTTTAGAGTGCATTTTATTAATCACATCATTTTTTTGTTGACCCTTCAACTATGATATTTTTTTGTTAAAAATAATGACTTTCTTCCAAAATCATCATTCAACTTTCTTGGCCAAATACTTAGGTAAATTAAACAAAAGCTAATTTTATAAGCTTCTTCATAAATTTGATTAGCATGACTTCAACTTATTTCATATGAAAAAATATTTTGTATTTCTTATACACATAAATTTCTTTAGATTAACCTTCAATATTGTTATATTAACAATGTTTATATAGTTAAAGGCATATTAATTTATTGTTTGACTAATAATAAAAAAAAATTGACTTTATATACCTCATAATAATTGTAAGTGGAGAAATATCCTCACTACCTATTTTTTCAAGAAATATGCCTAAAATTTTATTGCGGACAAAGTTAAACCCAAGGAGGAATACACCTCTGATTTTCGTGTGCCGCCCAACTACCAATTTAAATACGTTGTTTAGGTCTCTTTAAATTAATGAAAAATTATTCCATGCGGTGTCCGATCTCCACTGTCGATTATCGCAAAGATGTATTTCGGTGGGCCTCACTTTCAACTTTTTTTAAAAAAAATATTTTGATTGCGGTGATCGACGGAGGAGATCGGGCACCGCATGCATCTCTGCATGTACGAAATAATTGTTCTAAATTAATACCTAGCTTAAACAATGCTTGAAAAAATTAGAAAAATTCCTTTTTGGACTCTTTATTTTTTACTAATTATAAGGAAAATATAAATATATATGTATTAACATTACTATTTTTATTTAATTAAATAAATACTACTACTTTTCTAGTAATACATAAGATTACTTCTTATTTTATTGGGTGTAATTAGATGGGTGTGTGAATCGGACTCAAGCAAATATTTCTTATCCATTTTTGTTTTATCATAGTTAACGAAGTATCCATTCATAGTTTCTTCCCACTTATTTTATTTCCTCAAATTCCTACACAATGTATTTTTCCTTTGGAAAATTTAAATGCATATACCACATAATAATTTCCTACACAATGCATTTTTCTTTGGAAAATTTAAATGCATGCCACATAAATCTTAAGTATTTACCAATCAAACAACTAAATTTTCTTATTTTTGAAAAGTCAATAAAGTTGTTATACGCTATATGTATGTATCTATGTATGTATATATAAATATACATAGATACATATACATATATATATATATATATATATATACATATACATATATATATATATACATATACATATATATATATATACATATACATATATATATATATACATATACATATATATATATATACATATACATATATATATATATACATATACATATATATATATATGTATGTATATAT
>NW_018164536.1:1657983-1662082 GCF_001263595.1 Phalaenopsis equestris
TATATGTATGTATGTATGTATCTATGTATCTATGTATGTATAGATACATACATATATATAGATACATATGTATGTATATATACATACATACATACATACATACATATTGCTATTTACAAATCAACCCCCCTCTTTCATCCAATTTTCAAATTCTCACTCAAATGTCAAAATTCATGGTAAAACCATAGCTCACATTTTTCATTTTTCTCAAATCCTCAATAGTTTGATAGTGACACACATAAATACATCAATTCAAAAGTTCCAAAAAACAAAGTACATGAATACTTAATTAGTAAATATCAATGTTTCAGGTGATCTGCATGTCATTTCTGTTTTAGAAAATTAGCCGAGTGGATCCATACTACCAAATGCGTAGAAATTTCATGCCATTTACATTTCAGTCTATATGAAATCATTCTCCCTATATAAGGTTGCTACAACTCTATAAATTGTTATGTAATCCACTCTTATATCACCCAGAAGAACACAAAATTATATTCACATATATTATACACATAGAGATAATTAGCCCGCTCTTAACCATAATGAAGAAATTGAGCAAAATGATCAGCTGCATGTTTGACTCCGATGGGGTGCAGCCTTGGCAATTACAATCTCAATCGGAAGCAAACACGAATACAAAACAAGTTCGTGTCAAGAAGCACAAAGGCGTTATATGTGCCACACATGCCAGATTTTTACCCGACGGACCCATGCATGACATTATGATAAGCTTCGAGTTTGGACCAATGCTGAAGATGAGAATCGATGATAAGTTTGTTTACCAAGCAAATACAAGCCAGAAACCTCAGGGGAGGGGTGCGTTCAGGATTGATGGCACTGTGGTTGACTTCGTGTGGGATATTGAAGGAATCTCGAAGTATTCATTTCTTACGAGAAATCCTGCGAGCAACGCAGCGGTTGCCGGCGGCGGCGGCAGTAGTCGTGGCGGCAGCAGTAGCGGCGGTGGGGGTGATGATGGTGAGGCTGATTCTATTGGAAAGCATTGGTCGGACGACAATGACTATGTTTACATGCTACAACTTTTGGAGGACTAAGAGTGGGTTGATTTCTATTCATAAAAATGTATTGGGATTTTGGAATTAGAGCTTATAGTGTCTTTATGTTTTTGGGATATATTATCATATATAAGAATAGGATTAATATGTTGTTGGTCAAATGTGCTTCTATTTAATTTATTAATATTGTATTTTTACATAAAATTAAACCTTTGGGCATAAAATCAAGTGAAGGATGGTGGTGTTTTAATTATTTGAGTTTTTAGTATTGACTCTTATTTTGAACAATAGTGACTGTAATATAGTTTTTTTTTTTATAATATATAAAAAAAATATTTGATAGATATGTGGATGATTAATTTGTGTTATATGGTTGTTGATGCACTGAACTAATTTGATTGTTGATGTACTGAAAGGTAATATTAACTTGTAAAATCCAACATCAGTGCACAACCATCCAAAAATCATCAACCGAATAGAATTCAGAGAAGCTAAAATGATTGCAAAATCAAAATGTCAGAATAAATAATGGTTTAGAATACCGTGGGACGACGGAGAGCAGACGAGGCTGAAGAATGGATAGGATAGGGAGAGAAGAAGAAAGACGAATCCTTGCCACTGAAGCGACGGATCGGAAAGTAGGTGGAGAGTCGATGTTACCTTTAGAGCAGAATTACGAGAGAGGGGAGAGCAGGACACGAGCGAAGAGCTTGCCTGAGAGGGGAGAGTGGGACACATGAAGAGCCTGCAGTAGGGCAGTAAAAAATGAAAATAAATGAAAGGTGAAACGCGATCCGCAGGAACCTGCGGAAATACAACAAATATTTTCAATTCATATCCTTATTTAAAAAGTAAAGGCATTTACATGCATCCCTCCCACTTCTTATGTATTTACATGTGTACCACCTAAACTTTAATTTTTACAATTATGCCACCAAAATTCTTCATACCACATCAAAATGCCACTAATTAACTAAAAAAAAAGGGTAAAATACACCTTTTCATGCATAGAATATTGAAGTTTAGATGCTAGGTATGTAAATGCATAAGTGAGGGGTACGTATGTCAATATTTCTCAAAAGTATCCACCATTTGTCCAAATCGTTATTGTCCATAATGTAAAAGCATATAATAATTGACCAGCATAAAAAACTTTCTGTTACTAATGTGGAAGTGTTAGGTATGGCTCATATACCATATAAGGGATAGATGCTGGAGCGGAACGGAGCGAGCCAACTAGCGGAGTAAATGAGTGAAGCTCGCGCGCGTAGCAGAGCTCGCGAGCTGAAGTATATATCCAATTGGGAGAGTTTTGTTATGTGGGTTGGGGGTGCAGGGGCAACAGCACGCGGTACGGTATATGGATAATTTTGTAATTATATATTGTACGTCAATGCTACATGTATATGATGTATTGTAACCCTAAGGGTATTCTGTATTCTTTTCTTGAAATTGAAGGAAAAGCCACCGCTCTACTCCCGATGTCGTAGGCATTTTTGTCGAACATCGTTAAATCTCTGTGTTTTCTTCTGAATTTGCGTCGATTCTTACGTTTCTTTGCCCTAAAATTCTCAACAGGAACTGATTGTAATTAAGAAATCAACACACAAGATATCGGAAATTTGAAATCCCAAAGGATATTTAAATAAAATTAATTTCAGCACATGCAAGTATGATTTCAACAACAAAACAAAAGAAAAAAAATCCCTTAGTAAAATTAAATGTTGCAAAGGAAATTTATTTAGATTTATTTCTCTATTACAAGTTATACTTAAATAGAAAAAATCCCTTTAACTTCTATGACAAAATTCTGGTTTGTATTTTTAGGATCTTCAACTTCAAAAATAAGCTCGACTTCAGGAGAAAATACAAATAGATCGTGCTCCATTTTTTCACCGGTATGAAGTAAATTTGCAATTATAAGCTTTTTTGGATATAGAAGAATCATTTGCAATTATAAGCTGCAAAACAAATTATTCATTCAGATAACATACCATATGCACGAAAATCGTTCGTACTCTACATTAATGTTGCACACATTGTAAAATTTTGACATGTTACAACCTTGTAACAATTAAATTCATACGAAAGTTGATGTAATGCATAAATTAATTGTTATTTTGACCCCCAATTAATGAACTAAAGTAAAAGGGCACTTTTGTAATGTGATACCGCTCACCTACCACATCTCACCTACCGCTCACTTACCACCCACCTACCTCCCACCTACCACTCTTGCTTCTATATATAGAGAGGGTGTGAGGCTTAGGAGAGCAAGGGAAGAGATCTTAAGCTACCACAAAGGAGGAGATAATGACTAGAGAGCAAGAGATGGGAAGAGCATCTTGAGGCCTTGTATCAATGTGTCGCTTGAGAGGGAGGCCATAGAAGGAAGATGAGGGCTCATCTCTATGTATAAGCTATGTATTCTCCATTTCTTTTACCTTAGTGAAATATTTGATTGATTCCCTCCCGTGGACGTAGATCCAGTTGGATCGAACCACGTAAACGATCTGTGTTTGCTTCTGTTTATTTTTCGTCTCATTTCTATGCCAAGAAGTACATATCTCACAACAATTGGCGCCGTCTGTGGGAAGATCCTTCTTGGCTAGAGGTGTCCGCGTAAAGTTGTTCGCGGCTAGCGACGAAGAAGAGGAGTTTGACACTCAAGAACAGAGGAGCAAGCGGATCGCGTCGCAGGCAGCCGAATCGCGATAGATTTGGTGAGCAGTGGAAGCTTTGATCGACTGGATTCACACCATAGGTTGTGCGGTTCGGCGAGAAAGAGGAGGAACAATCCGTGAGGGCCAAAAATTTGCGACAAGGTTGCCAGCAGAAGATTTCGGAGCAGGAGTTCGGTCTTGCGAGCAGCTCGGCCAGAGGGAAGAGGTGGAGATCGCGCAGAGAAGGGTTCAGAGAGTTCCCTGTTCCGGAGTTCGTGAAGCAGGAGGACCTGAGCAATTTGGCAAGGCGCGTCGGCTCTGGAGAGGCAGTTATTCTCGTGTGAGAGGCAGAGGAGGAATTCCTGATTTGTTCCGCTGGACGCAGAGGAGTGCCTGCGGGAAGGAGGCGCGAGCACA
>NW_018164536.1:1666735-1669352 GCF_001263595.1 Phalaenopsis equestris
TACGTACCAGAGCTCAAAAGAAATTTGATTTCTTTAGGTACGCTGGAGTCAAGCGGATGTTCATTCAAGGCAGAGAATGGTTGCATCAGAGTAACTAAAGGCCCTCGTGTCGTCATACAAGGAGTCAGGAAAAAGGGGTTGTACTCCCTTATCGGAAGAACCGTGATTGCTAAGTCCATGTACTGTTTGGACTTAGCAGACTCAAGAAAAGGCTGAGGCCCCCTTAGGGGCCAGGTGGAGGGAATCTTTACTTCAAAGCTTCTCAATTGAGGGTCAAGGTGGAGAATTGTTATTTTGACCCCCAATTAATGAACTAAAGTAAAAGGGCACTTTTGTAATGTGGTACCGCTCACCTACCACATCTCACCTACCGTTCACCTACCGTTCACCTACCGCTCACCTACCTCCCACCTACCACTCTCTTGCTTCTATAAATAGAGAGGGTGTGAGGCTTAGGAGAGAATGGGAGAAGATATCTTAAGCTACCACAAAGGAGGAGATAATAGCTATAGAGTTAGAGAGGAGGAGAGCATCTTGAGGCCTTGTATCAATGTGTCGCTTGAGAGGGAGGCCATAGAAGGAAGATGAGGGCTCATCTCTATGTATAAGCTATGTATTCTCCATTTCTTTTACCTTAGTGAAATATTTGATTGATTCCCTCCCGTGGACGTAGATCCAGTTGGATCGAACCACGTAAACGATCTGTGTTTTCTTGTGTTTCTTTTTCGTCTCATTTCTATGCCAAGAAGTACATATCTCACAACATTAATGTTTCTAGATAAGCAATGATATTACTACCTAGACTTTTCTTCTCAGGTATAATAGTTGAAGGAGTGAAGGAAAATCATTTCATCCAAATCCAGAACTGTAAATTATAAGGTATTTATAGCACAGTGCATATCTTATATGTACTACTCCTAAGCTTGAATGGATTGAATCTATTAGCAGCCGATCTAAGTTGAATATTTTATGGATCGAAAGTAATGTCAGGATACCAAGTGTCAAATGTCACTCATGCTTATCATCAAAGGAAGACACAAACTATCTTTATTGTGGTTTTCGAATGTCATATCATCTCTTCAACATATTTTTTTTTGTTCTAAATAATTGTTGTAACTTTGGGATTAATGAAAATATTGAACAAGCTCAGTTGATTTCTTACTGGCACTTTCCTTCTGTAAATTCTTATTATTATGAGTATTCACTCATCAAGATGAGCTATAGAGATATGACATACGTCTTCATTAGATTTGTCTCATCAGAGTAACATACAACATTTGAGACATGCATCTATTTTCGTATACCCAAGAAAAAAATGCTTTCATAATTTTTTCATCTTATATATATTTTTTAACAATAATACTTCTTTCGATGAAGGCAAACATATCAAAAGATTTTGCAGTCTAAGAATGTACGTAGACACTTCAAATGATATAAGTGATGTATGCAAGATAACTTTGAGAAATATTTATACCGAGGATATAATTCTTCTCTTGTATCTTATAATAGTCAATTAAATGTGTAACTTTCTTTTGGGTTATCTGTAGCATGCGCTTCATAACTAGCTTCTAATTTTTTTCAACATTCTTTGGATGAATTGTATCTCTCAATAATCATACCATGTCATCAGTGATATGTTGTTTTATTAGAACTAGGACCTGTTACTTAAGATCAACTGCGCCACTAGAAGCTTCAATGAAAGCACATTCATTGACAGAACTATGCTTTTCCCTAGGTCGATTCCATACAACATATCCAATAAAAAATCCCTTGAGATCAAGTATATGTTAATGCATATTTTTCATATACGTAAATTTTTTATTGATGCATTTTTGCTTCTATTTGCAAATTCCAAAAAGTTATCGACTTCTATTTTATATTCATGTTCAGAATTTTTTATCCCACTCTTTTCTTTTTTCTTTTTTTTTGAAAACTAGCGGTTAAAGTCGCTATATTAATATTATATGGGTCAAATCACATAAAAACATAAGACTCTAAACAATCAACATGTGAATAAACATGACTCATTATAAAACAAAAGAATTATACATAAATAGCAAAGTAGCATGATTCTATGATGGTTTAGCAACAATCATTTGAGCATATATGCTTGCGCGATAATTGTCTAAACACATCTAGACATATTATGTTCTATCATATTGATGAGGTCAAATACATATTGATCTAATGTTGTGGATGTGACAAATAGATTCAGGTTTGCGACTTTTAGCATGCATTTTAGGTTGATTGTAACTGAATGTTTAAAACTTACAAAGATCACGGGGCATGAAGTAACTCATTTTATCTAATACTTGATTACAATTCAAATGATCATTATATGATATTAGAGATGCCAAAGGATGAAGACACAAGTTTAGATTATAAGATAGCACAAGAACTCAATGATGAAGTTCCGATGAATGAAGAACTTGAAATAACCATTGTAAATTTACAACACGTCTGGTGCTTGGCTTAATTCGTCAAGTTGATTATGGACTATTTCAATATAAAAAAAAAACGTTTATAGTCCACAACAAATAACTTGGCTCACAATTGACTGTTTATATATTAAAACAAAACTCATATATATATATATATATATATGTATATATATATA
>NW_018164536.1:1670033-1671574 GCF_001263595.1 Phalaenopsis equestris
ATATATATATATATATATATATATATATATACAAATTTTCCTAAAATATATAACTTTAAGCACCGATGCAAGAATTGCACATCCAACTAAAGTGAAACTTTCATATTTACATATAGGGCTGTCAAAACGGTTTGTTGTTCGCAAACAGCTCGTGTTCAACTCGGTAAGCTGTTCGTGTTCGGCTCGTTGTTTTTCGGCTCTTTCGCTAAGTTAACAAGCCGAACACGAACAAAGATTTATTCTTTCGTTTTCGGCTCGTTTTGGCTCAAAATATTACTCATCAATTATATATATGGTTGTATGTATGTACGTATGTATGTGTATATACACACACACACATACGCTTATGAGTAGTATTTTTAAAAAATTTAATTGACTACAAAGCTACAAAGATTATAATCAATCAAAAGTATTAATTAAGAAAATATAATAAAAATTATTAAATTAGGTTCAAATAATGTTTTAATATACAATAATTTTTAAATCTTGTCTTAACCCTTAACATCTTATGACTATGTGATTAGGGTTGTTAAAACGATTCTTTGTTCGTGAACAGTTTGTGTTCGGCTCGTTAAGCAAACGAGCCGAACAAGAACATACTTTTTGAGCTCGAAATATAAACAAGTCAAACACAGCTCGCTCGTGATCGACTCGTTTGCACCCCTATTTACATACATAACACTAACAACCTTCAAATCACATCAAATTTATTTCTTATTAACTTTTTTTAGAAAAAGTTCAATTGTTGCATGGACTTGTTTGACTAAAAATAATTAAATTATATATATATATATCCCCCCTTTCTATATATAATTGATGAATATTACCTTTAAATAATTTATTTGACTATAATGCTACAAAGATTTATAATTAAGTAAAACTATTAATTTGATACAAAGAATAAAAATATATTTAATTTTATTTAAATGACATTTGAATTAAATAATAAGGATTAAATCTCGTCACTACCCTTAACATCCTACAACTGTGTGACTAGGGATGTCAAATTGACTCGCTGATCGACAATAGCCCGTGTTTGACTTACTAAGCAAACAGGTCAAACACGAACAAATCTCTTAGTAATCGATATATTAATGAGCCGAACACAAACAACGATAATTTTTAACGAGCCAAACATGAGCTTATCCTAGGCTCACTCAAGCTCTGCTCGTTTATACCCCGAACTATAACTCTATAAATAAATATTTAAACCCCCTAGTTGCCGTAGCCCCTCCCATGTTGAGTGTAGGAGCAGGGGTGTAAACGAACCGAACACGAACGAGCAGAGCTTGTGTTCGTGTTTGGTTCGTTTGAAATTTAGTTTGTTTGAAATAAGCTTGTGTTTGAAATTGTTCGTGAAGTCCCTGTTCGTGTTTGTTTCTTAACAAATGAGTCAAATACGAGCCGAACACGAACGGCGAGCCAGTTCGGCATCCCTAATATTAATATATATAAAAAATATATTATATTAATTATATAACTTATATTATGTAAATATATAATATTTATATTAGTATATCACAAATATATATATATATGTA
>NW_018164536.1:1671611-1695750 GCF_001263595.1 Phalaenopsis equestris
TATATTAATATATTATTATTATTAATTTATTATATATTATAATTTATAAAATTTTATTTTTTAAAATATCATAAATTTTTTATATATAATTATTTTAAATTATTTTATATTTCGAACAATAACGCTTTGAACACGAACGAACGCATAACTGTTCATGTTTGGTTCATTTAACTAACCGAACGAAAAAAAATTGTTCACGTTCGTCTCGTTTACCTATCGAACGAATCGAACACGAACTCATTGACGAACCGAACACGAACTGTTTGCGAACAACGAGTTTTTTTGACAGCCCTATGTAGGAGACAGTTTGCCCCCTCTCAAAAAAGAAATTGATTCTACCCTTTCCAGTATGTATAATAAAAATTAATTACAATAAATTTCTTGCCACTTATAAATCCTTTTATTTCCTCAAATTCCTACATCAATGCATTTTCTCATTCAGGATTGTCTTCATACCATTAAATTCGCTTCATTTCGTACCATTTATTGCTCAATCTATATGACAAAATTGTCACCTAAACCTCTCTTATATCATCCATGAGAAAAGATCAAAAGAACAAAAAACAAGAATTCAGCTCTCACTAAACCTCAATGAAGAAACTCACCAAATTCTGCTGCCGCAACTCTGCCGCCGATGCAGACCGGCCTCGACATTCAGAACCTCCATTGAAAGCTCCAATGGTGCAGCAACGTTTATCGAATTCGAACAGAGAAATATTTCATGTCAAAGACCATGCAAATGCTTTCTCCGTCGCAGAAGCCCATTTTGTACGCGATGGCATCCCACATTCCATTGTTATAAGATTGGAAGAGAAAGAGAGAGGAACCGAGATGAAGTTGGTGATAGATGGTCGGTTGTTTTACGAGGCAGACACTGCGGAGAAACTCAAAGGGCATTCTGAGATCAAGATTGATGGGATGGTGGTTGACTTTGCTTGGGATTTCGTTGGAGTCCCAAAGTTTTTATTCCTGACGAGGGAGTTTTCATTCGATACGGGGGTTGTCGGCGGCAGCAGCAGCGGTAGCGGCGGGGTTTATGATGGCGAGCTTGAATCTCATGCAAAGAATTGGACAGATCATGTCCATATTTATTCGGTACAAATCATAGGGATCTAAAAGGATCCTAATTTCTCGATTCTAATCCTCGAGTGTAGGGTATGGTGCTCGAATTCTTAGATATATGAGGCATGACTGAGGCTAGTATAATAACCTCCGGCCATTTCTTTCCAATATATATATATATGAATACAATTAATGTAATGTAATATTTACTAATTTATCTTATATGTTTCACATGAAATTATACCATTTGTTATAAGATTAAGTGAATGTTGATGGTGTTTTAGTTATTTGAGTTGTAAGTGATGAGTGTTTTTATTTTGACAATAATGATTGTAATAGTTTATTTTGATGATATATTGAAAAGTTGGATGAGTTAATAAATTATTAATTTGAATTAAATGATTTTTTTATGCATAGATATACTTATGTGTCAGAATCATTGTCCCTTTATTTTTATGGATTTGGCCATTATACTTCCAACCCTACAAGATGGTTAAGAACTAAATACATATATAAGTGAATTGTTATTGACATGTGGAGTACTCCCATGGCATAGACAATCATATTAGTGGATCTGTCGACTACATGGGTAGAGTCATCTAACAAATTTTATAACTTGCTTTACTCTTATATTGAGAATAAAGCCACTATTAGTTTCTTTAATAACGATGTTGATGTGGCTTCACTGTACAATTAGAACCTTAGCCTTCTATAAATACCCAAGTTGGAATTTTTGGCTTAACAAAGACTTCACTCTCCCCCCTTTCTTTCTACTTGCCTTAAGTTATATATTAATCATGGTTGCCCAATCTCCTCATTTCAATTTGTTGAAAAAGAACAAGTTACACCCACCTATTGTAGTGAAAATTTGGGAATTAGTCGTGCCAAAATGTCAAGCACAAGTAAATTTGAACCCAAGGTATCAAGGGCAAATTAATTCATTTTGTTGAAAAGGGAATTATTAAGCTAGTTCATGATGATAAAAAGTGACAATGGAAAACTTGAAAGAGAAGCAAGACCAACTTTCACTCATTTTACTATTTCATGGTTGCCCCTTCTCAAATAATTTGATGAGGAATGAGGTGGTAGGCTAGAGGTGTTGAGGATAGAAATCTAGTTGTAAGACATAAAAGGTGTAAGCGCCAAAGCAAAAAATAAGGAGAGAGAAGGTTAACATAAGAGTTGAGATTCTTAAATTTTAATATTGTAGATTTATGTACTGAAGAAGTTCTTTCCCAAAATGGCAGTTTTACCCTTTATTGATAAAGATTCTATTGCACAAAGCATGATAACACTTAAAACTCAACAACAAAAAATGTAGTATTAGAAAATTATTGATATTTAGATATCAATGATACAAAATTAGTGGGCATATTTTAATAGTAATTTAACAAAGTGAATTAGAAAAATTTATCAACAATGTCCATGAAATCATAAACTTGAGCACAGCTTGTCGCTCGAGTACGAAAGTCCAAATATAGTAAAAAACAATCAGGCACTGCAACCTAGATGGAAACGTTGCGGCCTGCATATAATAAGACTTTTATCTGAACCAACCATCACAGTTTATGTTGTTGTAGTGCTCATTCAACAAATCAATACAAGTGTGTGCTTCGGATTATTTGGTGCCCTAACCACACTGGAAGTACTGTGGCGACTTACTTAAAAATATTTATGGCTCTCACTAGAAGAAGTTAAGATTCAAGACTGGCACTGTAACGTCGAATTATCTATAAATACAAGATAAAATTAACGATTTTGTTCTGTTAAATCTTTCGTAGCGAAGCTCTGCAACATGTTTTCCTTTATTATTATCACTATATTATTTTGAAAACATCCATTATGATAGCATGCCACTAGTTGTGCCCATCCTGTTCTCGACAGTGATTTGGACAATGAGAATTTCAATATTAATGCTTGCTCTGCATCGAGAGACACCAAGCCTGGAGAAGCTTTGGTAAGAATGCCTGGTTTTTTTTCACCATAGTATACTTTATAATATTCTTTTGTACAAGCATGTCTGCATATTACAGGAAGGTATCACTGAGCTTGAACATATGGTAGACACTTGCATAATGAATGAACACTATCATGGTTTTGATCGATCATATTGAGCAAGAATAAGATACACTAGCTCACTGAAATATATATATCTACTGGGGGTTGGAGAAAGTGCTTCGGTGTTCTCCTCTTGAATATAGCCTTGAGAGAGGGAGGAAGAGTGAGACAAAGACCAGCGATACCGATTCTTAGGGGTTGTACAAAGTTTTGTTCTTCTCTTATTTTCATTATTTTATGTTTCCTACTGTCTAGATGTGTGTTTTTTTCCACATCCATAAATTAATGAAAATATGTAATCTCTTTCGAATTTTAATTGTACCATGGCTATTTTAATTCATCATATGCGCACTATGTTTTGTATTTTCTCTGGCTCACAATGTTTATTATCTTTCTATTTAGGAGCCCTAGATGCACTTTGGAGTACCTCAGTATTGTGCTGGTCACTATTTTTTGATTTATGTGGGCCTTAGAGCACAGTTGGTGATGGTCATCATGATGGCTCTTAGTTCAACGTTGTGGCCATCTATCGTGGTCGCGACTGTGCAACCTCAATATGATGAAAATTATTGCAAGGGTTGATGTGGCTTTTACCATGTTAATTGTGCAATGATGCCAAATCTAGCATAGTAGCACTCAATAGTTTGGGCCCCGCGCTTCTAAACAAACAACCTCAATAATGTTCACTTTCATGGCATTGGTCATGTCAATAACACCCCAACACTGTTCTTGGGCTATGGTGCCTAGACAGACATAGGCCAAGACTGAGCAGTACTCACTGTCTTTTCAGTGACACTTTAGTAGTGTCTCAGTGCCGCACTGATTTATTGTCCTATAAATTAAGAATCTTTGGACTATCCCAAGGCTGGCATTGTAGTGAACTTTTTTTGGCATAGGGCCAACAATTTCTTTTGTTTGGGTCTCTTGGAGCTTGTTGAAGTTGTAGGAGTGTGTGGTTCCCTTTTTTCTTCCCTGCATTCCTCCTTTTCGGTGAAGCCTTCAGATGTTGGTGTTTCTATTTGTGGTGGTCATATAAGTTGGTAAAGCACTTGTTCAAATTATTAATTATTCAGATGTTGCTCAACCTTTGTGTAAGTGAAAATCCTTTTCCTTGTGCATTTTTTCTTTCTAAGAAAGTCCTAAGCTCTATGTTAAAGGAACTAGGCTAGGATTTAGATTTAGGATACCTAGGTTAGACCCTTACATTTCCTAATCTTAGCCCTAATTTTTTAAGTTCTCCTTTGAATGTAGTGCCTTAGCTTTCCTAGTGTTGTAATAATTTCTTTGGGCATTATAACATTGTTACCCTGCCTTTGGGTGTGAAACAAGATTTTGGTAATGTTCCTCAGTGTTCAGTTATCATTTTATCATATTGGAATTCGTGTGTCATTGGTTCCATAATGATTTTAATGAAACGAGGCCACATAGTTTGGTTTCAATAGGCATCCATATGCTGCTTTTCGATGCAATAGTGTCAGTTTCATGAGACAGGGCCACAACATTGCTCTCAGCGTTGCAACCATGCATGGACTTTGTTTCCACATAGGCTAAAGTCGTGACACCAATTTTGGTGATTCAATGTTAGCCTTTACTTTGTGATCTAGTGTGCAATGCCTATTGACAGGAACCTGTCATAACTATCTCTTTCCCATAATTGTAGTGATGGTCTTTTGCACTACGACTCCGAAGAACTAACTGGACCTTTGCCTTATTATATTTTATGAGTCACATGGTTGATGTTTTTCCTTGGATAGTGTAGTGGATACAAGAAACTCATTGTTTAGTTGGGACCTACTAGTTTGAGATTATCATCTCTTGGCTTTTGTATGTCGAGTGGTACGATAGTTTCCCTCGGTTGTTGGTACACCCGTCTATTTGGCTGATGACCTCCTTTGGATTTTTTATTATGTATTTTTATGATCGAGTTCTATTATTCCAAACAAGCGATACAAGATTTTGGTAAAAATCCTCATTTTTCAGTCAACATTTTATCTTATTGCTAGTCGTGCGTCATTGCTTCCGTAATGACATCGATGACATGAGGCCACATTATTTAGTTTCAACAGGCATCCATATATCGCTTTTCAGCACAATATAGTTAGTTTTGTGTGATCAGGCCACAACATTGCTCTCAGCATTGCGACCATGCATGGACTTTGTTTCCACATAGGCTAATATCGTGACACCAATTTTGGTGAACAAAATGTTAGCCTTTATTTTGTGATTGAGTGTTGTATTTTCTATTGACAAAAACCTATCACAACGGTCTCTTTCCGGTAATTGCAGTGATGGACTTTCGCACTATGACCACGGGGAGATAATTAGATCATTGCCTTATTCTATTTCATGAGTTGCATAGGTGATGTTTTGCCTTGCATAGTGCAATGGATACACAAAACCTGTTGTTTAGTTGGGACCTACTAGTTTGAGATTATCGTATTTTATCTTCTGTATGCCAAGGGGTATGACAATTTCTCTCGGTTGTTATTACATCCCTCTATATGGCTAATGACCTCCATTGGATTTTGTGTTATATATGTTTTCTGAGTGAGTTCGTTATTCCAAACAAGTGGGTTTTCCATCTTTATAGATCATCGACCCTAGGACTTACTCTCTCAAACCATTGGTGCACCCTTCCTCATAGGTGGTAGTTCTTCTCTGCCAGACTGATCAACAGAACTTGCATCATTCATGTAATTTACTGATACAGTCTAGTTTAAACTCATTTTCTTTCATGTTTCACATTTTTTGCATACCACTTGTGTGAGGCGTGCAGAAAAATGCTTGACTCATGACACTGGCTACATTTAGGTTGCATTATGTGTTTGCATACTCCTTTCATTCTAGATCTTGAAGCTCGTTCTATGAAGTCACCTTCACAGCATCATAACACCCACTTAGCAATAAGAGAAATGATTCTCGTGTTTTTGTAGTAGTAGCATGTGTTTCTTTGCATACTAATATTTCACATGCTAGTCCTCAATTGCATTATGTTTCTTTCTCACTATTTTGCAAGTCATCTAGACTTTAAGTCCTAGTTTTCAATGCCTTCACCTTCTCTAAAAAGCTTCTGATCATACATCATGCATGCATCTTTCTTGATTTTGTCCTCTTCTGAGGAAGCTTGACATATTGTCAATATCCTTAGGGTTTAGTTCACGAGGTATATCCTTATGGCATGCTCTATAGATTGCTTGCATATGTTTATGTGTGTGGGGTCTTACTTTTCAAAGTATGGCCTCATTTCTTGTTGCAGCATATAGGCCTAGCTCTCACGATTCTGCATGTCTCTGGCGGTACTTGGATGACCCTTAATATGGCCCGTGGTAATAATAGGGAAACGGGCATTATTTGTTGGCTTGTATGAATAGGTAATGCGAGTTACCTTATTTTTACAAGATATTATAAGATTGTTCCAAGCATAGGCTTGAGTTAACTTTTGTCACTTATCGTGATGAGGGTTAGTTCATTTGAATGCTTGGGATGGGCCAACTTGGCAACATTATCAAGATCCTACATGAAGACCCTCAGCCCTTGCACTTGTATGTCTCTACATAGATGTATTCATCGACAACACCGTTTAGTTCCTTTTTTTGAATTAAGGTTAGGGTGTAGTTATGGGTTTTCATACATAGTTATTATTTATTGGCTTGAGCTAGATGTTGTACACTTTGTGTGCCTTTTGCAAGCCTCATTAGGTTTAATTAAGCCTTGTGCATTGGTATATTAGCGCAGAATTTTCCTTGCAAGTTCATGTATCTAACAAGGAGAACTCAATAATAATTCAAACTAATGCATTTTCTATAGTCATTGTTTAAGTTTCCTCTTACCAAATATGACCTTTTATACGTTTTATGAGATAGCTCATAATCACTTGTTTGTACTGAAATAAGGTACGTGCATGAGTTCTGAAGCTAAGATTAAGGATTGTGTGAAGAGAACCACCAGCTGTTTGCTTATGCCTCATATCATAAATCCAGATTTAAATATTTGTTGGATAATTCTAGGATCAAGTATGTTTATGAGGAGCCCAACACCCCCCTTTTATTTTTTGGGATTATAACCAACCTAGCTAGTGGCACCGAGCCTCTTATTCTTTTATATCAAATATTTTTTTTATTGTATTTTGCATGTGTTCACTCTTTCTTATGCCTGTGTTTTGTTGGATACAATCATGATTAGGCTCTTTAGAATAAAATATTTGTTATACAAATTAATCTTAAAATATTTATCTTAATAAAATTTAGGACTAAAATATTTAAAATTTTAAAATATGTTATTTTATTTTCTGCATGGCATTCAGACCAATTTTAAAAAGATTATAAAATGCATGAATATATCCTCCTTACATTAATACGGTCTCCATGATTAGTTTATCATAAACCATTACATACATGCTGCATGACTCGAGGAAAGTACTCATGTTTTCCAATCTATCTACCCCAATAACCTTTTATACGATTAGGTCGCTGTCTAGTGGAGTATAATTGTATATGGTGTTTGATGATCTCCTAATCTAGAAGGAATAGTATGTCCTTTGTGGGGCTTATCTTTATAGGCCAATTATCCATTTCTCCTCATTTATGTATAGTTTCCTATCCATACCCTTGGTAGGCATAATCTCTATTCTACCCTTTTGGTCCAGTTATAGTCTTAGAAAGTTAGAATTTTCTTTCCTTTGATTTTGGATATACCAGAACACTTTAGAGGATGAAACACAAAAGGTTGCCGACGAAGTGAAGCTAGATCAAATCGAATACCTTTAGAGCTTTGTAGATCTATGGTCCTAATACTTTGGGAGGCTAGGTCCATAGATTCCCGACTAGACTATCTCTATCTAATAGTTTCTTGCTCAACGTACCTATTGATATACGCTCCTTAGGCACAGTGTTTTCATTGTCTAGTCTTTCGTAGGCGCGTACGGTAGGTCATTTTTTGCGTAGAAGTGTCTACCCGCTAAGCTATAGTGATTCACTTTCTACCTGGTGACCTAGTTTTGTCTTGATAATTCAAAATTTCTCCTATATTATAACTGTCGAAAATCTCTTTGGTTGCCCATATTTTTTGATTTCTTTGAGAAAACACAAAACCATTATATCATGAATTTTCATGGGTATTCCCCGAGATGTAATTAGCCACGAGGATACCTCTTGAGATGTTTCTTTGAACCATAACAAAATAAATTTGATTTTGTATTCGGGTTTGGTTACAAAAGTCTTTTTAAGGATCTTTCTCGTATATTCTCTAGGGTTGAGTATGCTCTAATTTACTTTGGACCGCAATTTTTTATATAGATATATTTATAACTACTCTTTTATTTTTTTCCTTCGCTTTTTTAACTACAGGTGCCATATAAAGGAGGATTTCAAAAAGAGAGGTGCTAAGAATGACGTTTCGGCTAGAAAATATATAGAAAAGGGGTGCAAACAACAGTGACGATGGGCAGCAGACAATGATCAACGACTATAGAGGTCGGAAGCTATCATCGGGTCTTCAATACGGTGTCAAACGTTACAACTGTATTTTAGAATCAACGTTAGCAAGTATGGGTTACAGACGGTGATGATCAGGGTCAGTTGACGATGATTGACGGTGGTCTACGGGTGATGGTCTATGGTAGTTGTCGGCTACAAAGACCAGAAGTCATCGTTGGGTCTTCATTATAACATTATACATTCCGACCAAATTTGGGATATGACTTTAGCAAGCTGTGGTCTCTTACGGTGGCGAGCAAAGGGGGTCAGAGTGGTTGACGATGGTCATCTGCTATGAAAGGAATTTGAATCAAGCCAAAAATCAAAATAATGTTCATAAGCCATTTTTAACATGACTCTCAAACCAGCGAAAAATTCGAATGAGCCAAATACAAACATGTACCGAGCTCGCACATGATATATATATATATACATACATACATATATTATCAATACTCATCATTTATTTATGTTTATGTTTTGTTTTTATTGGTAGCAAATAATTTAAATTATTGTATTTCCTTAATTTAAGTTGACATTAATTTATATAATAAATAGTAAATATTATTAGTGGTGGAACCAAAAGGTGACTATGGAAAGCTCTCGCCACCCCTAAATTTTTACTATATTCCTTAATATCATATCATATAATGTGATATAATGAACCTTTTGTCTCTTAATGTTAAAATCAGAATAATAATCTAATGCTAAACATATTTTTAGTTGAATAATAAATATCTCTAATAGTCTTTAAAAAAAAATTAAAAAGATAAAAATTTTAAATTTAAATACTTCACACTCCTTATTTTTTTTATTTTGTAACCACTCTACTTCACTGTCACTACCAATAATAATACATAAATTTATATGATAACTTATTTACTTATAGTGAATCTTTGACAATATTTCTTAAAAAACTCCTTAATAACTCCTTAAAAATAACCCTAAAAAAAAAAATTCTGCCATCTAACTAGGGGTGTAAACGAGCCTAGGCTCAGCTGGTGTTCGACTCGTTTATATTTCGAGCTCAAAAAGTGTGTCCGTGTTCGGCTTGTTTGCATAGCGAGCCGAATACGAGCAGTTCACGAACAAAGAGTCGTTTGGACAACCCTAATCACATAGCCATAAGATGTTAAGGATTGGGGCAAGATTTAAATTATCATTTGAATCTAAATTAATAATTTTTATTCTATTTTCTTAATTAATACTTTTAATTGATTATAAATATTTGTAGCCCTGTGGTCAATTAGATTTTTTAAAAATACTACTCATCAAAGATATATATATATATATAAATGATTAGTAGTATTTCGAGCCAAAACGAGCCGAACACGAACGAACAAATATTTGTTCGTGTTGTTCGTGCTCGGCTCGTTAACTTAGCGAACGAGCCGAACACGAGCTTTTTAACGAGCCGAACACAAACTGTTCGCGAACAACGAGCCGTTTTGACAGCCCTAAGTCTTAACTCAGCTCAAAATTATCTCATTTACACTCATAACAAGCCGCTGAGTCCCAAACTTTAAATTCATTGGAACTTTTCCTTCCCTTTTTGGCCTAATTTATATCTAAAATTCCCTTCCAGCATGCATAAGAAAAATAACTGCAGAAAATTTATTGCCATTTATAAATCCTTTTATTTCCTCCAATTCCCGCTTCAATATACCATTAAATTCTTCTGATCATTTCATACCATTTAGAGTTCAATCAAAATGATAAAACATCGACTCCATCAAAAATAAAAATAAATAAAAAAGCAATTTTTCAGAATCCTGCAACCCTATAAATTATTATCTAAACCGCTCTCAATCATCCACAATGAAGAAACTCACCAAAATTTGCTGCGGCAGCTCCGACGCCGACGGGCAGCAGCCACCACGTTCAGAACCTCCATTAAAAGCTCCAAAGGAGCAAACACGTCTGTCGATTCTGAATAGAGAAGTATTTCATGTCAGAAAAATTGCAAACGCTTTCTCTGTCGCACAGGCTCACTTTTCTCCCAATGGCAACGCACACTCCGTTGCGATATGTTTCGGCGACGAAGAAAGAGGAACAGAGATGAAGTTGATAATAGATGGTGAGACGTTTTACGTGGCTGATACTAAGGAGGAACTTAAAGGGAATGCTGCCATCAAGATTGATGGGATGGTGGTTGATTTTGTTTGGGATGTTGATGAAGTCCCAAAGTTTTTATTTCTTACGAGGGAGTTTTCATCCCATGCAAGGGTTTTCGGGAGCGGTGGCAATGGCAGCGGTGGTGACGGCGCTGAGCTTGGTTATCATGCAAGTCATTGGAAGGATCGAGCCCACATTTACTTGCTACAAATATTGGGGATGAAAGAGTAGAATAGTTTCTATTTTAATAAGTTTATTTCATAGGTGTGTATGAGATTGGATGATTAGATGTTGTGGTATCTTTATGCTTGAAGTGTAATAGAAATCATTTTGGTTGGAGGGTATTTGATGATAAATTTTTATCTTTGAATAGGATTAATGTATTATTGGTCAAATATATATATATTTCCTCCTATTTAATCATTTTTTAAAAAATTTTCACATAAGTTTATGCCATTTGCTATAAAATAAAGTGAATGTTGGGTGTTTTTAACTAGTTTTTTGAGTTTGTGGTATTGATTGTTTTTTTTTTTAACGAGGATGATTGTAATAGAATCAAGTTCATTTAGTTGTAGCAAATGTTTCTCACCAGTCTCTTTTATATTGTTATTGAACTCTTTAATAAACTAATATGCTTTGAGTTCCAATTCAACTGGCAAGTGATAAGCTTTGGGAAATAGAAGTCGATATGGAGACATTCCCAAAAGTGTTTTATAAGCAGTCATATAACTCATATAGCATCAACCAATCTCAATGCCCAATCCTTTCTACTAGGATTGACAATCTTCTCCAAAAGCCTTTTGATTTCACTGTTAGCAACTTCTACTAATCCACTTTTCTGGGGATGATATGTGATAGATATCTTATGCTTTATTCCCCTACTAATGTCTCAATCCTTCTATTTCTAAAGTAGCTTCCCCCATCGCTAATGTAACTCTAGGCATACCATATCTGTAAAATATATTCTTTCTTAAAAATTTAGATACACTTCGAGCTTCACAGTTCGATAGGGTCATTGCCTCTATCCAATTTGAGACATAATCCACGGCTATCAGAATATACAAATTCCATGAAGAAGGTATGAAAGATCTCATGAAGTATAAACCCCAAACATAAAAAATCTCAATCTCCAAAGTAAAATTCAGGGGCATTTTATCTCTCTTTGAAATATTATCTACTCACTGACATCTTTCACAATTTTTTTATATATTCATTTACATCTCTAAACTGACTAGGCCAATAAATCCTAATTGTAATATTTTAATAGTTGTTCTATGCATCCCAAAATGTTCCTCAAATTCAGAATTATGACATTTCCTATTAACATCTTCGGTCTCTTCTATGGGTAAACACCTCCTAAACACCTTTAAATCATCTTTGGTCCCATAAGAAACATTAAAAATTAATTAGGAAAAACAAACTCACTAGGAAATAGACCCCAAGGGACTCTACGAAGTAACATAGAAGTGAATCCCAAAGACAAATAAAATGAGTTGGTAAAAGCCTTTAAGTTAAAAAGTGAAAAAGAGTTGGAAGTAGTGATTAAGAATGAGCTTAGTGCTGAAGAAGTTAACCCTAAGTCCAAAAGATCTATTGTAAAATCTATCAAGGACCTTAGAAAATCAGACTCATCTTCTAGAATGAAATCAGAAAAACCACCATCACCTTTTCCCAAAGGTTTTAAAAACCTAAGCTTAATCAACAATTCTAAAAAAATTTTGAAGTGTTTAAGAAGCTTAAAATTAAACTTCCTTTCTCTGAAGCCTTGGGGAAAATGCCTAGTTATTTTAAATTTATTCAAGATGTTCTCAATAAGAAAAAGAAAGCTATGTATATTTAAGACAGTATCCCTGCTCAAATAGTGTAGTGTTTTTTTCGAAGAAAATTTCTTGGAAACTTAAGGTCCTTGGTGTTTTACCATCCTCTGTGCTATAAGAAAGAAATATTTAAGAAAAACTCTGTGTGACTTAGGAGCCAACATAAATATTGTCCCCATATTGATTTTCAGAAGATTAAGACTAAGAGAAGTCCAATTTGTCACTATAACCCTTCAACTTCAATCGATCTTGAACTTATCCTAAGGGGGTTATAGAGGATGCCTTGATTAAGTTGGATAAATTTATCTTCCCTGTTGATTTCATAGTTCTGAACATGAGAAAGATAAGGAGATCCCCCTAATGTTACATATATTTTTTTTTTCAAAGGAAGGGTTGAATGATGTTCACAAGGGAGAGTTGACTAGGAGGGTTAATGATTAGGAAGTTACATTTAATGTTTTGAAATTATTAAACACCCTTACGACTTTCGTGATGATTCTTGTTATAGGTTAAATTTAGTGTATGTGCTGATTAAAAGTCAATTTTGAGACTCATTTTAGGTTAACATACTAGAGCAAGAATTGACAAAGGAAGATAGCAAGGGCCCAAAGAAAGAATATACTCTCTACTATTAGAAGCACTCGCTAAAGTGATTAGTGATAGGTCTGAGATTTTAGACAACTCAACTAATGCTAAACCCTTAATAACATTTGTAGTTGTTTCCCTTGAATTAGATTTTAAGGTTGTCCTAAAACATTTAAAAAATATATTTTTAATATAATATTCTATTTTGCATATTATTATTCTTTTTTTTTAAATTGGTTGAATTGTAAAAGACAAAGTTGATGAGAGTATTGAGAAATTTTAGAAAATTTTTAGGTGGCTTATAACATATATAAATGGTATAAGCCATTCACTATGCATGCATAGAATTTTGATGGAAGAAAAGTACCAACCCAAAGCTGATCCTCATAAGAGGTTAAACTCTGTTATAAAATAAGTATGAAAAAGGAAATATTTAAGTGGTTAGATGCAAGAAATATCTATCTCATTTCAAATAGTACATGGGTTAGCCTAATACATTGTGTCCCTAAGAAAGGATGTATGAAAGTAATGGAAAATGATCAAAAATAACATACACTCACTAGGAATGTCACAAAATGGATAACATTCATAGACTTTAGGAAATTAGGTAAAGCTAATAGAAAGTATCATTTTTTTCTTGCACTTTCTGGACCATATATTAGATAGATTGATAGGCCACCCTTACTACCATTTTCAAGATGGATATTCTCGATGTCATCAAAATCTTATAGCATTCTCGATGCCATCAAAATCTTATAGCAACAAAAGATTGGGATATGACCACTATTATCAGTTCTTATGGAACTTTTACCTTCAAGAGAATGTCTTTTGGACTTTGTAACGCCCTTGTTACATTTCAGAGATGAATGATAGTGATCTTTTTGGATTTGATAAAGAAGGGGATAAAAGTTCTTATGTATGATTTATCTGTATTTGGCATGTTTTTTTATGATTGTCTTTAACATTTAGTAAAGGTTTTACGAAGGTGCGAAGAAATTAATATATAGTTAAATTGGGTGAAATGTCAATTTATGATTTGTGAATGAATCATATGTAGGCTTAAATCATAAGAGAAAGGGATAAAAATAGACCAAAATAAATTTTAAATTATAGAAAAACTACATCTCCTCACATTTGTTAAGGAGATAGGGAGTTTTTGGACACATAAAATTCTATCATATATATATTTAGGACTTCTCTAAGATAACCAAATCATTGTTTCATTTATTAGAGAAGGATATGCCTTTCGACTTTGATGAAAATGCCTAGTAGCCTTTGAGTGAAAGAGAAAAATTAGTCGTTATACCATTTATTGTTGCATCAAGCTGGGAAATTTTATTTGAACTAATGTGTGAAGCTAGTGATTATGTTGTACGGACAGTACTAGCCCATCATAAGGATATATTTGCTATGTGATATACTATGCTAGTAATACTTTTGATAAAGGATAAATGAATTATACTATGATAGAGAAAGAGTTCCTTGTGATAGTTTTTGCATTGACAAAGTTTAGGTCTTACATGATCGATGCTAAAATTAAAGTCCATACTGACCACTTTATTAATAAATACCTTGTAACTAAGAAAGATTTCAAACCTCAATTGATTCATTGGATACCTATGTTACATGAATTTGATATAGATATAATGGATAAGAAAGACACTGAAAATTTTATAGTAGACCACTTGTTCTTATTAGACCTGAAGAATTCTTTTGAATTTCTTAATGGTATAAATGAAAACTTTCTTGATGAACAATTGCTTGTCATTTCTAAACAAAACATTCATTGGTATGTTGACGTAGTTGAATACATTATTAGTGGAGTTATACCATTTGATATGTCGTACATCCAAAATAAGTTCATTTCTGATGCTAGATTTTTCTTTTGGGATGAAGCATTCTAGTTTAGGAAGTACAAGAATTAGATTATCAGGAGGTGTGTCACCTTAGTAAAAGTTGATGGGACTATTAGAGCTTGCCACAATTTTTAATTCAGAAGGCATTTTGAAAGATTTAGAACTATCTCAAGTATTTTACAATATGGGTTTTTATGGCTTATGCAATTTAAGTTAGCTAATGTTTATATTAAGAAATGTTATAGGTGTCACAGGGGAGATAATATTTGAAGAAGACGTGAGATGCCCTTAAACTATATTTTAGAAGTAGAATTTTTTTATGTTTGGGGAATAAATTTCATGGGGCTTTTAAGTGCCTTCTTTAGAGAATAATTATTTTCTGATAATAGTTGACCGTGTCTTCAAATATGATTCACAATTTATTCAAAGATTTCTATAGAAAAATATTTTTAGTAGATTTGGAACACCTATGGTTATAATCAGTGATGGCGAACTCATTCATTAAAAAAATAGTAGTTCCACTCAATTTAAGTTCTATAAAATAAAATAGAACCATTGTATTCTTAGAAGACTTTGCACTAATAAAGTTCAAATAGGCAAGTTATCTAATTTTAAATTTAATTATGAATGAGAAAAGAATTTTAGATAATATCATTTAGTCAAATTTTCAATGATGAATTCCTTGAATGTGAAAAGAGTAAGAGAAAAATGTTGAATGGCTAAATAGTAATATAATGCACAATTATGCAAAACTAATCAAGAAACTAATAATATTATTCTAGTAATAAATTCTATATAAGAAATAAAGATATATTCCTAATACTTAGAACAATTATTAAACAAAATACTAAGATATATATATATATATATATTAAGAAAAATAAAATTTTATTAATACCAAAAAGGTGTATAAAAGAAGGGTGCAAGCTCCCTTCTAGATCCAAATACAACTAATGCAAAATAGACCCTATGAGGACACTACACTAAATGTGAAAAGGGAAGATACAATGAATTATCAAAAGATAATTCCAAAAATTTGAACCTAGAAAATTATTCCAAGTAGAAAATAAAATAACATATTCAAAAATTTGGATAAAATAATACAACAAAAAAAAAATCCAAGAAGTACTTGAAGGAGAGGATAATATTCTGCATTAACTGAAAAGCTCCAACTTGAAGGTAAATTTAACACTCCCAACATATCTGTTAAAGGTTTATGTTAAAATACAAGAGACAAGCCCTTAAATCTTTCAAAGTGAGAAATATTTATATGTAGCATAATTAGAATTGCCAAGTGAAGGGACAATCCAGTTATAAGTTCACTAACAAGAAGTAAAATATAAAGATAGTTATGAGAAAATCAAACATGCAAGCTAGAAAAGAAATAAAGGAAAAAAACATAATACATATAAGATGTATCTTTAAGTAGAATAAATGAGATAATAGTAAGAGTTATGGTATTGTAAATCAAAGATATATTCAAGCTCGGAATAGAAGGCTTAATATTCAACCACATCATCATGTAGGGATCCCAAAAGGACCCAAAGCCATCACAAGAAGGATCTACCAAAATTGTAAGGAGAAAGGGCAACTCAGAGCACAAAAATATACTCTCAGCTACTAGCCATTCTAATAAAAATGGGCATCATAACTCAAGTTAAGGGTAATAAAAAAGGTAAAACATCTCTATAGCAGTAATAAAAAAGGTAAAACATCTCTATAGCAGTAGTCCACCAATCTAGCATAAACACTTTAGAGCCATCACTATAAATGACGCTCAAAAGTTAGCATCCGTCTCCATATACTCTCCATAAAAAATAACACATGAGGCATAACCAGAAATAAGAACTATGAATGAAGTAACAAATGACATAACAACACTTCTCTTAAATGAGACAAACCAATCTTATCCAAATTTATAAGCCCAGTCAGGATTGTAGGATGATTAGCATGTGTAAATTCAACACTAAAGATTAAAAGTAAACAAGATTTAACCTACCAGTTTGCACAAACATTTCCTTCACAAAAAAAAGAGAAATTCTCAAATGAAAATTATGAAGGAGATCAATATATAACCTCCTTATGCAAATAAAAATAATCATTTTTATGGTCAATATTGACTATCAAAATGACACTTAACATGATCAGTCAATATCAGTTTAATTAGCACTAAATAAGTCTAACCATGAGCTATGGAATTTTCATAGTTTTATCATTTGGATCACTACAGGAAGAACAACTAAAATTGGCGGAAAAATCAAAACTTTAACATGCGTATGAAAATTTATGTTTATTTTCGACGGTTTATTGACGGTTACAAGTAAATTGAGTTTTCGATGAATTTCCTACGGCTTAAACCATACTTTATAAGTGAACCGCATTTCTGACGATCTCCTGAAAACAAAATTTATACAATGAAAGTCACATAACCTGATTATTTTGTTAAAAAAATACTTTTTTTTTAAAAAAAAAGAGGGTTTTAATTTAAAATATTACTTTCTAAGCAAATAATGTTGCATTATTTTACTCATGCTTTTCAAAATATCTTAATGTAATAGCATCTTGAGTTAGCGTGAAGAGATTGGACGCAATAAACACTCGAGGTTTAACACAAATGTTAAGAATATTTGGTACGATCTTCTTGTACAAAAGTATTATATATTTTTATACTCATGTGTAACATTATCATACAAAGAGCCCACATTTAGCACAAATTCAATCATCCTATAAGAACCCGAAGGACTTCATCCATAAACCTAGTATGGATATACACTAAACAAAATCATTAAACAAACAAATCAATTTATTTATTTAAATTAATATAGTGCTGACATTCTTTGACTGGACATTTCTCACACAAGGAAAAAACATATGCTGAAATATTCAGCCATCAATAGGAATGTTTTGATGAGATTAAATGAGTGCATAAATTCCTAACAAAATAATTCTATTCCATCTTTGTTTTATCAAAGCCCATTAACTTGGCTTCCTTTCACAGCTCCATACTTCATCTTGAAACTTGGCCACATTATACAACCCTATAAATTGAGATCCAACTCTCTCAAACTATACATGAGAAGAAATAAATATATACAAGTCAAGCATGAAGAAAATCACCACAAAGCCATCAGACCTAACTTTGCAAAAGATTGTTGAGCGTCGCACACGTTTGGAGCCTAAAGCCCATGACGTGTGGTGGGCTTCAAAGTCCTACTCCATCCTGGGGGCCCGCTTCTTAACTAATGGTCTCAAATATAGCATTGCGATAAGCTTTGAAGGAGTGGGAGGGGTGTTGATGAGGTTGAGGATAGATGGTGAGATGGTTTACGAGGTGAATAGTATGCAGCAAAAAGAAGGGAAGATAGAGCTCCACTTTAATGATCAAATGGTTGTTGACTTCCTATGGGATGTGGCTCACAGCCCGAAGAGCTTTTCATTCTTTACGAGGAATCTTCCATCTCATTTACGAAGTGATATCAGTAGCAGCAGCGCTGGCGGTAGCGACCGCACTAATTTTAGTTCTATGGGAATAGATGGCGAGGATTATTTTTATGTTCATGCACTTGAGATCTTGGGGGTCTAAGATTATTGTTCTATGTTTATAAGCTTTTAGTAGTGCAAATTGAGATTATATAATAAATGCTTGGGGTTTCTATGTGTAGAATGTAAGATTAGTGAATATGATTGATGGATATTTGATTATAAAGGTAAAATGATATAGTTTTATCTTGGAAAAATAAAGTTTTGTGCTTAGACAATATTCTTGTATTGTTATAGTTTATATTATATTTTCACTCAAACTTACAATACATCTTGTTAGATTAAATGAAATCTTGTGTTGCTTGAGTTTTTGGTATTGATCATGAGCACTTTTTTAGTAGTACTAAATGCAATGGTTTGTATTGATAATATATTAAGAGAATAATGATTAATTTGTAGATATGATGATTAAATGTCATTATATGTTTGTTTGATTATTTTTGAGTTTGTAGATACTGAAATCCATACTTATTTCAAATCAATTGCAATCAATTGAATATTATATAAATGATGAATGACGGATGTGACAATGTATGTATAAGGTTCAACATGTGTCAACCTCAACTGATTAAACCATCTAATTATAACTAATTTTGTAAGTAGACATTGCCAACAAGTTTAAAATTAGATAATGATTGAGAAGGGATACCAATAGGTCGAGAAAATATTATGTCTGAAATCCGGACGTAGAGTTACGTCCAGACTGCAATAGAATTTTGCCACTTGACAATGCTTTAAGAAATTATTTTTTCTTGTAAAAAGTTGTGATGCCCGAAGCCCGATCTGACCCATAGTGTTTACATGGCCAAACTTTGTTTAAGAAAATAATTTTAGGATATAGGTTATTAATTTTCTTTCTGAACGCCGCTCAAGCCGAAGAAGAATAAAAATGAAGTTTTAGGATTTATGCGTGAGTATTGTCTTGTTGCCCAAAGCGAAAAAGAAGAAAAATAGTGGAGCTCATCGTGAAGTTGGACGACAGGCACAACACTCTCTTAGAAGATTGGAGGTCATCTTCCCTTGAGCATTCCTTTGTAAACTATTATTTTAAGTCGTAAGAGAATTATTTGATTATTATGTTTGTTAATCTTTGGTAAAACATGGTTCTAAATTATTTATTCTGTGGTAGAACATTATTTTTACATCATTTTACATGATTACAACCTTGTTTTACTATGTGGTTTGACAACATGGTTCTTTTGTAATTGCTATATGAGTGTTTCGTCTTGAATACAATATGGTTTAACATCGTTTTTTCACGAGTACAACTACTACATACATACTATAAGTAAGGGTTTTATGAACATTTGACATATAAAACAACATTATTTTACAACATATTTTCACAAGTATAATCATGTTGTACAACATATTTCAATATATGTAAGGGTATTATGAACATTTGGTATATAATACAACATTGTTTTACATCATTTTTTCACTAGTACAACAATGTTGCACTACATATTATAATATATGTAAGGGTAATATGAACATTTGGTACATAATACAAAATTATTTTACATCATTTTTCACAAGTACAACCATGTTGTACTACATATTATAACATATGTAAGGGCTTAAGAACGTTTGGTCTAGCATACAACATGACTTTTCATCATTTTACACGAGTATAACTTTGTTGTGCTACATATTCTATCATATGTAAGGGATTTATAAAGCTTTTAGCTCGAATACAACATGGTTTGACATCTTTTTTTCATCAATACAATCATTTTTATATCTATTAGTTAAGGGCTTTATGTACTTCATATTTTTTACAAGATATGTTATTTGGATGATTGTTTCTTGAGTACATGTTTATATTTCATTTTCTCTTAAATACATTCAGTCTCACAAATGAATTTGTAGGTCTTGCTGCAAGAAGATGAATGTAACGCTGAAATTCTTATGGATTTTAACCAAATATAGATAAACGCATTTCCACAATTGTTCATAATGAAAATAAGGCATGTAACTTGTATTGCAATTATGCACATGATATGAATTTCAGTGTTTGAAAGGTTCATACCAGTTTTTGGGCAAATTTGAGGAATATTAAATCAAAAGATTTTTTGCTCCAAAGCTGGTCAGAAGAGAGCACGCAATATAAATAACAAAACGAAGTCCAAGAAATCAGATACTAGAATTGGTTATTCTGCAATGACTAGATTTGTTATTGATCTTGCGGGTATTGGTCTGCAAAGAAATTAATTTATAGAATGTCATAACCATCCATGAGCACAAGTAGTTGATCAACATCTATTGTGATTGTATCGTCACATCAAAGAAGATAAAACTTTTGTGCTTCAGTCAATGGCACAAGCAAGAATTAGGATGATTGATGCATTTAAGTATCTTGATGAGGAAGGAGTAGAAAATTGTATTTTTTACTAAGATATACATTTAATTATATATAAAAAGATAAAAGAGCTACAATTGAGAATGGAGATATTATTGCTCTAATGTCATTATTCAAGAAAAGAGAAGTTGGTGATAGTATGTTTAATTGGGATGTCGAATTTATGAGTCAAATAGATTGAATTTTTTTTTGAGTGATGAAATGTCAAGGCTAGACTATGATAGCTTTGAAGACGTCATAATTTTGCACAATATATCGACTTAATAAGTATAATTTTATTTGTGCACCATTTATTAGAGTTAATCATCATTGGAAAATTATTTTATTTAGAGTATCATTTTTATTAGAAGAGATAATTAAATCTTTTATTAGTTATTCAATACATTCATTAAAACAATGGATTATAAGCATCCTATAACAATATACATTGATGAAGATCAAGCAAGGATGAAAGCCACAGAAATGTTATTGGTTCATACTCAACATTGATTATGTCAGTGACATATCTCTAAGAAGATTCTTTCAAAAGTACATTGATACAATATTAATAAGACGGTACAGTGATTGTTTCATGCATGCATAGCAAATGTACTTCCGAGTAGGTGTTCAAAAAATTATAGTCTAAGATAATAGAGATAAAAGATCTCAATAATCATGATCGATTAAATGAGTTACATTGGATTAGAAAAAATGGTATATTGTTACTCCTTCATTTTTAGGAACGCAGCTAATAGGGCTAACCCAAGCACTGTCTGATATAGGATAGATAATGTCTGCATCTAACCACTTTAATATTTCCTTCTTAAATACTTCTTTTATAATTAGATTTAATATCTTTTGAGGATCTACCTATGGTTTATGATTATCTTTCATCATAATCCTTTGCACAAAAATAGAGGGACTAATTCCATTAAGCCCATCCGATAACACACATCTTCATTTCCTTTAGAAGGATATTTCATAAATTTTAAAACATTAAATGTAACTTCCTGATCATTTACTCTCAATGTTAATTCACATTTTGCACATCTATCACATCTCTTCCAGTAGCTTGAAAAGGTCTACCTAAAATGATTGAAATTTCGTTAACTTCCTCCATAACAAACACAATCAAATCAACAAGGAAGATGAATTTATCCACTTTAACTAAAGCATCTTCTATAATCCCTTTTGGATAAGTTATCGATCGATTAGTTAACTTAAGGGTTACAACAGTAGGACACACTTCTCCTAACCCTCACCTTCTAAAAATAGGTAATGGCATAAGGTTTATACTTGCTCCCAGATAATAAAGGTTTTCCAAAAAATCTTTCTCCTATTGCAAAGGGAATAATAAAGCTCCCATGATCCTAAAGTTTTTGAGGAAGTTTTTTTTTAAATTATACCACTGCACTCCTCACTGAGTGCAATTGTCTTATAGTCTCCAAACTTTCCCTTATTGTTAAGAATATCCTTCATGAACTTTACATAACTGGGCATTTGCTCCAGCGCTTCAACGAAAGGAATATTAATAGTTAATTTCTTAAATACTTCTAAAAATTGTGAGAATTGTTGATCCAAATTTTGTTATCAAAGTCATTGAGGAAATGGATGTGGTGGTTTTTCTAAGTTAATCTTAGCTAGAGAGACTAGTTTTTCTAAGTCCCTGGAAATATTTTCCTCGAGTTTTTCAGTTTCCCCAGCCTCTTTTTCAACCTCAATATCTTTCTAAACTACATTATCCTACTTTCTTCCGGTTCTTAATTATACAACTTTAACATCCTCACTATTCTTCTCCTTAGGGTTTATCTCGGTGTTGCTAGGAAGAGTTCCTTGGGGTCTATTGTTAAGTGATTTAACAATCTGTTCCAATCGACTCTCTATGTTCTTTATTGTTGCACCTTGAATTTTTAGTTGGTTCCCCATTTTTAATTCAACCTCCTCTAAAGAAAACTTCTTATCTTTAAATTATGGATTATTATTAAAGCCTGGATGATAAGGAGGTCTATAGTTGGCATTGTCATGGTTATTCCAATTTCCTAAAGGATTTGCTTGTTTGTTACCCCATTATTGGTTTTCCCCGCCATAATTGTTTCTCCAGCTAAAGTTAGAGTGTTTCTTCCAACCTGGGTTTAAGAAGTTGGAATAAAGGTTCTTGGGTCAATTGTTATTTGCATTCAAGGTCTCAAAGGGTAGAGAGTTAGAATCAACCACCTTTCTAAATGAATTTTCTAAATTATTGGATTCACTTGTATTTCACTCCAAATTGACCTAGCTTTCTAGAAAAAGTTGTTACTTGAGAAGTAAGAATTTAAAGCACATCATTATCATGCACACAAGCTACCTTTATATGGTTTACCATTTTCAGAAGGCCATTGAAAATTTTTTGTAGTCATCTCTTCAATCAAAGAGTAAGCCTTATCACAGGGATTTGACATGAGTGAACCACCAGTGACAGCATCAATAATAGATATAAGACATCCTACTAAGCCATTGTAAGAAGTTTAAATGTTTAACTAATCGGGCAGAGCGTGATGTGGACACTTCTTAAGAAGTTCCTTAAATCTTTCCCATGCTTCGTATATTGACTGACCTTCATGTTGATAAAATGAATTAAAATCATTCCTGAGTTTTGCAGTTTTTTAAGATGGGAAATACTTAGCTAGGAAGTTTTGGGCTAAGACACCTCAAGTTCTGATAGATTCTGGTGCGAACAAGTTTAACCACATTTTAGCCTTATCTCTCAAGGAAAAGAGAAAAATTCTAAATCTAACAACATCGTTTGACACGTTGTTATAACAAAATGTAGCGCAAAGTTCTAGAAAACTTGCTAAATATAAATTTGGATTCTCAAACAGGGTTCCCCTAAACTGTTTGTTCTGCACCATTTGGATAATAAGAGATTTCAGTTCAAATATGTTAGCTTCTATGGTAGAATTTTGAATGCTTAAGTGAATTTTATCTACTGTAGGATTAGTGTAATCTCTGTTTTCGTTCGTTTTTCTCTCTTTTATTTTAAAAGGAGTCGTCAGCTTGTCGATCGTAATATACTTCCCTTATTCGAGTAAATCTCCCTCCCGAATCATATATGTGATTCAAAAAGAAGAGGAATCGAATAAAAAGGGACATACGACAAAAAGACAAACAAGAGAAAACACAAAACGTGGAGAGCCTACGTGCGATAAACCTCGCAAGGATAGGTTAAGAGTGTCCGTCCAAACAAGATCGGGCAAAAGCACCTTAAACCGATATCCGCAAAAGAATACCTACGTAGACTACCCATAACCAGAG
>NW_018164536.1:1697282-1697740 GCF_001263595.1 Phalaenopsis equestris
GTCTGAGTATAGTATGACTTTGACAGGGTCGTCATACCGGCCCCATCCTAAAGATCCGAAAAATCTAAAGGGTGTCACGAAGAGTTGTGACACGAGTTAGATCTATTAGATCTTTAGCACAGTCATACTCGTGTCAATCCCGATGACTTAACTCGCATTGCTCACCAGGATCAACCCAGCAAGCAATGCTCGTTAAGGCATCGCGACCAACACGGGGTCACTCTCCTAACGAGTCTGGCTCGCTATCCATGCAAACATGCGAACATGCAAATGCAAATGCGATCAGTCATGTGACAAAAGTGATGAGTGTACCGTGAGGCAGTGACTCAAGAAAAGGTGGGCATGCCGTGGAGGCAGCGGCCCGAACAAATGGGTGTGTCGTGGCGACAGTGACAAAAAGGGATGGGCATGTCATGGAGGCAGTGGCCTGGAGAAAGGTGTACCGTAGCAGTAGTGAC
>NW_018164536.1:1698082-1703296 GCF_001263595.1 Phalaenopsis equestris
TGACGGGCGTGTCGTGGCGACAGGGGCCCGAAAGATGGGTGTGCCGTGGAGGCAGTGACCTGAAGAAAGGTGTACCGAGGCGGCAGTGACCCGGAGAAAATGGTGATTTTAGCTAGGGAGAATCACCCAAGTGCAAATGCAAACACATATGGTGCGACATGCAAGCAGACAAGCATGTGATATAATGCAAAAGCAGACAAAAATGCAGGAGATCGGTCAACTGGGCCGTGGTGGTCGGTCGAACCAAAGTGATACGCTCACCGAGCCGGAGCGGCCTATCGGAGCGAAGTGAAATGCTCGCCGGACCGGGGCGGCTGGTCGGAGCAAAGTGAGGCTCATCGGGCCGGGGCGGCCAGTTGGAGCTAAGTGAAATGCTCGCCGGGCGGGGGCGGCCGGTCGCAGTTAAGTAAGATGCTCGCTGGCCCGGGGTGGCCAGTCAGAGCTAAGTATGATGCTCGCTGGCTCGGGGTGGCAAGTCGGAGCAAAGTGAAATGCAATATGCACTAAGCCAAAAAATGCAATATGCAGCAAACCAACATGCAGATAGCAAACTGGGCTCGTGCTAACGACCTCACCTGGGAGACCTAGGGTTTAGACCATTGAATATGCGGCCCCGCCGCCTCTTGCTTTGGTGAGGAAATGTGGGGAATTTCTCCCCGGATTTTCGAGGGGGAAACTCTCCACGGCGTCGCGAAATAGGATAGCCACAAGGCTTTTCCTATTTTTGCGAACTCCTCCAAACTTTGCAAAGCGAGCCAGCTAAAAGCTTCTCTCGCTTTGCCAAGTTCGACCTCCCAACTTCTCCAAGTAAAGTTGGGGAATCCAAAGCAAGGGGAGTGAGGGACTCCGACCCATCGGGACTTGTGCTAAGGTTCGCAACAAGAGGGGAGACACTCGACTCTGCGGTGGTATTTGGCCACGCACAGGAAGTCCTAACCTAAAGGCTGACTCTAGGAAATTCAACGATCCATCACGTAGGCACGCCGTCACGCCGACCCACGTCGGCGCACGCACCCCGTGTGGGCGATCGAACCCACACGCCTAGACTCCACTATTCCTAAGGCTGGCTAGGTTGTAGACGCGTTTCTTTGCTTGCTCCGAGCTCGTCGGCGCCTAACCGTCGACGTCCTGTCCGTGCTCCAATGTGCCTCGTAAAATGTGCACAGGACAACAAAAAGACATAGGAGAATGTGAGGGCAGGAGGTATGTAGAGTATTTAAAATAAATAATTTTTTTTTGCAAATAAAAATATTCGACCAAAAATGTACCTTCATGATAAGAGGTTGGACGGACCTCTATGCGTCGTGACGTAATCGACACCCCGACGGCAAGGGAAAGGCAGCGAGGTTTTCGCACTCCTCGGGTTGCTGCCCACAAGGAGAAAGAAGCCGGCGAGGTCGTCGGGGGAAAGGAAAGGGGGCAATCGGGATGCCGCCGACAAGAAAATAAAGCTGTGAGCGGGGCTGGCTGAGAAAAGAAGAGTGGCCGGCGGCTCACGCAAATGGAGGCTCAGGTAGGAGCTCCGGCGAAGGTGGCGACGCAGAGAAGGATGCCGACGAGGAGGAAGGTGTCGACGAGCAGCGACAGCCGACGAATCCAGGCAAAAATGGCGAGTTCGGAGCTAGATCTCAGGAAGGAAAGTGGCGACGCTAAGAGGAGGAGACGACGAAAGGGCGAGTTGGCCGGCGTCGTCGCCGGCCAAGAGGGAGGCGAGACCTGCGCAACCTCGGTGCAAGAAGATAAGGTTGCGGTCACAGATTCAGCCGGCGAGGAGGCTCCGGCGGACGTGGTCGGCGGCGACGGCGGCTGGGAGAGGGAGCTGTGCGCGTGAGAATCGGGGAGAGAGGGTGATCTGTTTCCTTTTAAGCTTTTATTATGTTATTAATTATGATATTAATAATAATATAAGATTAATATATAATAATATATAATAATATAACGTTAATAACGTTAATAATATATATATATAAGTGTTAACGTTATATATAAATTTAATAATATAACGTTAATAATTATTTGGCCACGCACAGGAAGTCCTAACCTAAAGGCTGGCTCTAGGAAATTCAACGATCCATCACGCAGGCACGTCGTTGCGCCGACCCAAGCCGACGCTCGTACCCCGTATGGGCGATCGAACCCACACGTCTAGACTCCACTATTCCTAAGGCTGGCTAGGAGGCAGAAAGTCTTACCACCGTGGCGGGGATGATTCTTTTGAGTTCTAACAAACATTGATGATAACTTCTGAGGGAGAGGACTCTTCTTTACTCCACTAAGGCCTGCATTTATCAATTGATGATTTTAATCCTTATCAAAATGTATGCATTTCCGCCCTTCTTTATATTGTATGTCACTCATACTTTCACAGCTTCTTCCTATATCTCCAAGTTCGAGAATCCCATATACTGCTGGAACAATGACATGACTATACTGCTTTTCTTCAGTAGTTTTTGCATTTTTTTGATTTGCTCTTTATACTTATTCCTGAAGGACTGCATATACTTCTTTTTCGCATAAAAGGTGTGGACAAGTCTATTCGTTTTATCAAAATACAGAAAGGGGAAAGGAGTGGCTTTCATTTCATCGCAGCAAAAACTAAGTAAAGCACTGAAATTTATAGTGATGGTTCATTAGACGAATCTGTCAAGTTGTCATGCATGCAATAATATGTATATGTCCAAGCTTATATCAATCACTACGTGGACAAAAATAGTAAGTCTGGACCAAGGATGTATCGGCGACGACGGCATAGATTTTACCACATCATTGAACGTAATTCCGATTAACCAGACATATTATTTTCCCCATAACTCGACACAAATCAGATTCATTTAGTGGCCCCAAGCCTTAAATTTACTGTGTATAATTGTAATTAGCATTGAACGCATTTGTTAATCACTATTAATGTTGAACTTTCCTGCTCAAAACTCTCACCCAGATTTCGTTGTATTTTTCTGTTGTATTGGTTATATTGATGCAACTAAAATACAATAAAATTCACACACACACATATATATATATATTATATATTATATTATTTATATTATTATAATTATCGTTTACGTATTTTTCACACGTATACGTCCCCGTGACGAAGTGAATGTCCTTTCTGACTAAGCCCGACGTTCCGGACGCAACCGCAGTCCTTTTTGCCATCCGGGGTCGTCCGGATCACCTTTTTCGACTATCGAGCCAAAAATGATAATTTTCATATATATAAATATATTTAATTCGTTCGCGAAATCGTGGCATACCGAACGTCCTACTTAAGTAAAATCGACATTCCGGACGTGATCGCGCAGTTCTTTTCGTCATCCGGGGTCGTTTGGGCCTTTTTTTTTAAGATCGTGCCCAAAACAATAATTTGATCATTTTTACCCCGCCCGCGAAGCTGTAGCGAAGTGGACATCCTCCGTAGCTGAAGTCGATGTTCCGGACACACTCATGTGGTATGTTTCGTAGTTCGGGGTCATATAGACCACTTCGTCAAGTAATCGGGCCAATTTGAGCCAAAATCGGTGCGACGCGCCACATAATATTTTTTGTTTGCCCCGATTGGAGTCGTTTGACGTGTCAAATGCCGATCGGCCTTCACCTAAGCGAAAGCAGCCATGCAGACTGAACCCGACTACGTGCCCCTCAACACGCGTCAAAAGGTATCGGGTAAGTGTCTCGAGCCACTAGACGCTGCGGACGAACCGTAGATCATCTTAAGCCGTGTAAGTGGACACTCTACACTCGTGACATCAAAAATTGATGCCAACAATCCCTTAATGGTCTATGCATGTTAGGATGTTCAATAATTCGTATTTGGTTATCTAAATTATTCTGATGAATATTCACCATTATTTGGATGTTCTTTTCTATTTCCTAATCCTTCTCATTATTCTCTCTAGTTCTAAATTATAGGGTACAAGTCCCAAAGGTCTTGCGCTACTCATACATAACTAAAGATTTAACTAGTAAGTTTCACAAAAAAACTCTAAAAGAACACACAAAAATAACTTTTCTTTCCTTTTAAATTTTTCTTTCTTTTTAAACAAACAAATAAACACATGCACAAAGAAACTACAAAACAATTTTCCAAATCTAAGTCTAATCAATTCAACTAATTTTTTTCTAAGTCAAATGTACCGTCACATTCTCTGACAATGGCGTCAAATACTTAATCAACATGATTACACCTAGTGTGCCTATGGAAGTACTACTTGTAATCTTAAATGGGTACTATGTATTCTGGAACTTGATTTGTGCAACGATGTGGCACTATACCTTTTTCCCTAGCAGCAGTACCAAAAACTTGATAAATTTCTCAATCCAGGTGACACTTACACATTAGGGGTTTAATGCAAGTATACATGTCATGCAAGTAATATCGGATTATTGAGTCTGGATTATTGATCCCACAGAGAGTGTGGTAATTGAGCTTAAGAAGTGTAGTTGGTTTAAGTTGTGTTTATTAATCTACTAAATTATCGCTAATCCGATCGATTTACTCCTAGGTTAATTCTACTAAAGTTAATTAAAGTGGTAAAATCAAGATATAAAACTACCCTTCCCTTGCAATGATATAAGTGGTGTGTGTAAGAATGAAACACTTAGAATAGCAATTATATTTAGTGACAAAAAGGAGTAATCATTTTCTTTACCCTCTCCTGAGTGCATAAAGATGTTTGGTTCAAACTTGGTCAGTGTTTCTGTCTGTTACTCTAAAAACTCCAATTTAAACCTTATCAAAGCATATTTCACTATCTATTTGCATTGCCCTATGGATTGTTTTTGTCCTTCACCCACTAGTTCAATGTGATCTCCCTAGTTGTTCATGTCATATCTCTTCCGAGTCTTTATGGGTTCACAAAAAAATTTAACATCTCATTTGGCTAGAATGATAAGTAAACTAAGCAAAAAGGAAAACCATCACTTTAATGAATAAAAATCACTTTAATGAATAAAAATCATCACTTTAATGAATAAAAATCTATTCTAAAAGCATCCTAATATCCTACACATCCTACTAATTCATAATAAGAGAAAGGTATAAAGTTACTACTCACAATGCATGAAGAAAACGCTACAATTCATCATTTTATAATAAAACAAATTCATAAAAAATGATTTTAGCAGCAATACAAGACAATGTAGAATGAAACACTTAACTTTCTCTCTGAGAAAAGAGGTGAAAACTCCTCCTCAAGTGATATCTAAATGTTCCCT
>NW_018164536.1:1703812-1718031 GCF_001263595.1 Phalaenopsis equestris
CCCTACACTGCTGACAGTATTGAAAAGATGGTTGTGTGAAATATTTTTATTTTCTCTAACAAAAATACTATAGCATAGGATTAAATCTTAATGTGGGAGTGTGTATGCATGAAATTACTCAAGACTTATATGCTTAATAAATAAGCTTATAAATCACATGTTCATAAATTAGGACATGGTCATTCAAGAACGAGTCATATAATCATGTATAAGTCTTGCATAAGGTAACATATTAAGGAGGATTTGCAAAGTTATGTAATTTTGGTATTGATTGGCGAGCTTAATTAGCGTTAAAAAGTGTTTTTTTTTAATTTAATTTCTTTCAAAAAAAAATCTTAAGATTAAGCTTGTTTTAAGTTTTCTTTTTAAAATTTTATTCAAGATTTATGAAAAGAATTTATTTAAGTTTGGAGAATTGTGTTTAAGTTTTAAGTTTTATTTTGAAAAAGTTTATTTAATTTTCTTTTGTTTGAAAAAAAATTAATTTTTAGGTTTTAAATTTTTTATTTTTATTTATATTTAAATTTATAGGTCTTATTAAAATTTTCTCCTAAGAAGGTGCTTGTTTATTTTAAAGAGGAAGGGCTTGTTTATTTTAAAGAGCTTATTGAGTATTTTATATTATTTAAAATATCTTGGTTATAATAATAAACACTTAGTATAGAGAACCAAATGCAAAATTTGAACTTAGAAAAATCTAATTTTTATAATAACTATCAAATTAGGGATCAACACAAATCATGCATAAAGTATTAAACCCCAAACAACTTTAAAATTGACAAACTCAAATCACTCAAACAATCTCTGATCTACGATGTCATGAATTATTTGTTTCAATTCATTTCGTTCTCTTTTTATGTATGTTATGGATGTTATTATATTGGATGATTTATTAACGTGTGGGCACTACATTTGTTATGATTTCAATTAAATTTTCATTGTTTCTACCACACTTGTTATGTTATTATGTAATGTTATGAATGTTGTTATTATTTGATTGCACATATGTATATTTTGAGACTTGTATGACAGATCCTTTGGCTGCACATTTCTCACAGAAGGAAAGACAGGCTAAAAAAATTTGTCCTTCAATAGGATTGTTTTTTATGAGATTAAAAGAGGGCATTAAATTCATAGAAAAGTAATTCTATTCCATGCATTAACTTGGTTTCCATTCACAGCTTCAAACTGTATCTTGAAATATCGCCACTTCCCATATTCAAAAAGGAGGATTTACATACAAACCCCTCAATACCTATGCATGAAAACTTGTATTTCACATTTTTAAGGTTAAAATAGTGGTATTCTTATGTGATATGAAAGATATGAGAGGTATAATTGTAAAATGTAAAGTTTAGATGTTAGATATATAAATAAATAAGTATTGGGTAGTATGTATAAAAATGCCCCTTTGAAAAAATGTATTGTACAGCTCTATAAATTGAGCTCCAACTCTCTCACATTATTCATAAGTGGAGAAATAAATATACATTAATCATTCTCCCTCTAAAAACAGCCATGAAGAAGATCGCTGTAGTCTGTCCTATTGCCGACATCGATGCAAAGTCGTCGGGCCCCTCTCTTCAACAGATTTTGGAGCACACCACACCTTTGGATCATATAGCTCATGAAATCTTGTGGGCAACAAAGTCTTACACCGTCCCGGATGGACGCTTCTTAACTAATGGTGAAACACATAACATTGTCATAAGCTTCGAAGGAGCAGGAGCTGTGTGGATGAAGTTGATGATAGATGGTGAGATGGTTTACAAGGTGGATAGTAAGCAGCAATATCGAGGAAAGATTGAGCTCCATATGAGCGATGGAATGGTGGTTGACTTTTTGTGGGATCTGATTCACATCCCGAAGAGCTTTTCATTCTATACGAGAAATCTTCCATCTCAGTTAATGGCTATCGGCAGCAGTAGCAGCGGTAGTTTTTATGGAATAAATTGGGAAGATTATTATCATGTTCATGCACTTGAGATATTGGCAAGCTAATAGTGTTTTTCTTCCTTTTTTTTCTAGTTTTTAAGTTTATTTAGTAATGAAATATGTGGTTATATGATGAAGGCTTGAGGCATTTTATGTTTAAAATGTAAGATAAGTGAACATAATAGAAGGATCTTTGAATATAAGTTTTAATGTGAATGATTTGTCAAATATCTTTGTAATTTTATCTTTTATCTTATATTTTTCTTATAAGCATATGATGCATCTTTAGTAATAATAAATGTAGTTTCTATTGACAATATATTAAAAAATATAGTGATTAATTTCTAGATATTATGATTAATTGTCGTTAAATATTTCTATGATATATTTTGAGTATGAAGATGTTGAACTCCATACTTATTTCAAATCAAGGGCAATCAATTGAACGCAATAAAAATGGTGAGTGATGGATGCGACGACGTATATATCATGTTCAATATGCTTTAACATCAACAAAAATCATCTGATTATCACTCACTTTGTAAAACAAACTTTGTCAACAAGTCTTAAATGCCCTAACGATTAAGAAGGGATGCCTACACATATGAAATAAGAGTTTTGTCAACTGTAGAGGGTTATTATTTTATGTTTGTTTGTATGTTAAACAATTTATTGGTCGCAGATATTATTTTTATTGAAGAGTTGTTCATTTCATTTGATTTAATGCAATTATTTTTCCTTAATTTCTACAAATGTTTATGTATTAATTAGTTTCATTACTGTGTTGTTATGTGTGTTAATTGCATAATTACAATTGCAGATGCCAAAATTATAGTGTTGAATGTGGGCTTTAGTTTTATTTCTTACACTATAGGTTTTTGATGGTTTACCGACACTTTTACGACTCGTTAATTTAGTGTCGAAGGTTTTCCAGTTATATTGAGTAAGCAATGTTATAAGAGAGTGTTGCACTTTCGTTATGGACTTAGACCATTGGTATTTTTCACAGTTAACTGACAGTTATGCTATACTTTTTCAATGTAGATGCAACATTTTTCTGACCGAAGTGCAACACTTTTCTTATGATCTTAACGTCGGTTATGGAACTGACAGTCAAGCTATGATTAAACATTTAAGTCACTAGCGATGGTCAGAGATGTCGGCTAAACGTCGGTTAATATAAAATCATAAACAAACCGTCGCTTAATTTTATTACCGATAAACGTTTTTACTACGTCGAATAAATCATATCTAAATTGTCGGTGAATATATTACTTATGGTTTTACTCATCATTATTGACGGTATGTTACCATCTGTAATAAGCTAATTTCATGTATGTAGAAATCTAAATCTTTTTTTTGTATTCTTTTTTTTTTTTTTTTTTTTTTTTTTGCTTTTCACAAGTTTGGGTCAGATTAACATCGGAAAATCCGATGCAAATATTAAAACTAATTGTTTGATACTTAGCATTGTTGTTTCAATGTAAATCAGGATTTTCGTTCGACACGAGCAGATGCAAATTTGTGTCGACCAGTGTTAACACAAGTACGACGTTAGCATTTCGTCTAGTGATTTACAATGACAAATTTTCTCGATGCTAAGGTTGGCGGAAAAAAAAATCTGATGTTAATGTAGACGCTAAGCAAATTAGTGATGCTCATCTGAAAGCCAAATTTTGAGCTTTGTTAGCATTGGAATACTTGGACGCTAATTATCCAGTTTACTGTAGGTAGTCGCCATGGATGAGTCCAACTTCCAAGTGTCGTCCTCGGTTGTCACGAAGGATCAATTTTATATATATATATATATATATATATTATATATATAGATAGATAAAGCAAAACAAAAACCCGTATTAGATTAGCCAAAAATTATAAAAGGGTGCCCTAAAAACAGAAAAAAAATATCACATCCCGTGCGGAGTCCAATATAATTATGCCACGTGGAGGTGATAGTAAAAAGAAAAAACAGCTCAGTAACACAAGAGAATATTCTTCTCGTGTTATTTCGTGTTATTCAGGTGTTATTATATGTTATTCAGATGTTATTGTGTTCTGGGAATATTTTCGGTATTATAATAACACAATTACACGTCAATAATACTTGAATAACACACAATAACACCTGAATAACACGGGAGGAATATTCACTGGTGTTACCGGGCAAATTTTTTTCTACGTGGCGTGATTTCATTGGACTCCGCACCTAACTATACGTGCGGAGTCCTGATGTAATATTTTTTTCCTAAAAACACGATCTCAACAAAAAGAAAGATAAATAAAATGAGCTCACACACGACAAAATGGAAAGGAAGAAGTGTTGTAAATATGGAAACCGATATACTGCTCAAATTTACATTTTCTCATATTTGACAGCAAATTGGATTTGATACTTGAAATTAATTGCTCTTAACTCCTTCTATGATTTGTTGCAGGAGAGAAAATGAAATAATTAATTTATTTCATTAATTATTTGATTAATTTCTTAATGATGTAATTAATAAATAGACATATTAGATCCCCTTGTAATCTTCATCGGGATTTGTTCTCTGAGGCATCTCTCTTCAGCATGGGTAGCTTTCCAGGTTCTTCTTCTGGGGTGCTTCGGTTTGAAGCTCTCGGGTAAAAAGAGAGAGAAGAAGAAGAGGAGAGGAGAGAGAAAGAGTATTTTCTTATAATCGTCGAGGTGATCAACAGGTGTAACCGTGGACATAGGCAATTTGCAGAACCACGTAAAGTTGTGTGTTCTTTTTTGGTGTGAATTTCTCATTCTATTTTTTGCTTAGTCGTCCATCGATCCGATCTTTTACTTTATTGTCGTAGTTTTTCATAACAAGAAGGTCAAATTGAAGTAAACCCGCCAGTGCAACAGGTGGAAAGTGATCCTGAATGCATGTCCTCTCTAGGACAGATAATTTATCAATTGGTTTGCTTCCCAATTTGTAAAAGACCAAGTAATATTAAAACAGGGTAAGAAAGCAGAGATCCCTGTCCATAAGACCAAATTATACCAAGGCGCAAAATCCATAAGTACAGATTTTAAAGGTTGGCATTGAATCTGTCTCAGTTTGCAAATGAGTAAACTTTAAAGCCTGTGCAATTTGGAGACAATATAGAACGGCAACTAAATCAGAATAATTTGAAAGAGATCAGCAAACAAGGAGCAGGAAGAAAAACAAAATACATTTTCCCAGGTGACATCAATATTGACATTGACGAAAGGAAACATGGGCTTACTCCAAGAGACAAGCTAAACCAGATTTTCTGTAACTGGTAGTGGCATAAGATTGAAAACCGATTGTAAGTAATCCAAAACCAATCAATGTTTGTTTTTAATAGTGTTGAAATCAAGAACCTTATGCAAAGACTTTTAATGTCAAAAATGATTCTTTGCTCTTGATGGCATACTTAATTATGCTTACGAGAATTCCAATTCCTTTCCAACCAGAGAAACCAACAAGTATTCTTGCACCTCTCATGCTTAAAAGGATTCAAGGTTTAAAGATGTGCATAAGAATTCTTGCACCTCATACGATCCAGACAATGCTCCAGAGAATAATAGGTCTCCTTTGAGAAAGAAAATAAATCAACCACCTTGGTCCAAACTTTAGAAGAAAAATTACAGGAGTAGAAATTGTGAGTGCAACATTCCTTCTCTTGGGTGCAAAGAAAGACAAACAGTGGGAATAATTGATCTCTTAAGCTTTAAAATGTCATCCGTATGGAGAAATTTAAATTGTAGCACCTATGCAAAAAAGGATTGTGACTATTTGAGCACTGTATTTCAGAATAGCATCTGCCCCATTTAAAATTTAATTCAGAAAAAGAGAAGCAGCAATCACTTTCGAAAAAGAAGTGCCCACAGTAATTTTGATATATAAATGATTCATTTTCCCTCTATCGAATGGAATATTAAGGATATATTTAGCCCACTCATTTCCAACCATGCTTTGTTGCAAATCCTTAAAAGAACCCAAAAGAGACCAGTTGCCTTGTCAAAAGCTAATTTCTCCATTACCAAGTTCCCATACAAAAAACTGTTAAGCTTTGTCTCCAACTCTTAACATTTCTTTACAAATAATAGAATCCCCAACTTTGGCATTGCAAAGCATTAAATGTGATTTCTTAAAATACTTTAGCTTCATAAATTTAGACCACGAATACTGTTGAGCTCTTAGTTTAACACAAAGCTTGCAATTACCCCCAGAGGTACTTTTCGACTTATGGGGGTGAACTTCTCTCTCACTTGGCTTTTGTGGATGACTTGAAACTTTTTTGCAATGCAAGCAGGAATACTATCAAAAATATATATATATATAACTTCAACATTTTGAAAATGTTTTTGGAATACATTTTAACAAAACTAAATGAGAGTTCCTAGTGAGCAAATAGTATCTATGAATAATAGACAATGGATTGAGAAATTTACTGGTTTCACTATAAAATCACTTTGTTGTGATATATATCAGTTGTTGTGGTATATATATATAAATAAAAATAAAAGAACCATCTTTGATGAAGCGAAAAAATATAACGAGAAAATTCATATCAGAAAATAATAACACAATGGAACACACAAATTTACGTGGTTTGGCAAATTACCTACGTTCACGGAGTTGCAGAGGATTTTACTACTTGAGGAATTTACACTAGTCGATCATCTCAACTTACAAGAGGAATATCTCACTTTGTTGCTCTCTATTCTTCTCTCTTTGTTCTTCTCTCTCTACACCGAGGTACACCGAATAAGCTCTACACCGAGATACACCAAAGAAAATAAACTTACAAGAGAAATAAACCTAATTTCACTTTTGCCACAAGCCACCAAGAAAAAGTCAAGGGAGAAAAATCTTCTTCTTCTTCTTTCTTCTTCCTTCTTCCTTCTTCCTTCTGCAAAGCACACACACACAGTGCTTGCACTTCTCTTCCTCTATCTCGTGAAAGCAAAATTGTTAAAGAAGAACACAAAAGGCCGTGCTATAAACTAGAGTCGTGTGATCTGTTTATCGCAAACAGGAAGGGAGGTTGGCAACGTTTCACAAAACAGCAGGGAGTCGCGACTATTTGTGATCTAACGAAGCCAAGCTTCATTTCGTGCGCGCGGGAGCAGGCAGATGCTGGAGCGGTTTCGTGACAGCAGAAGATCGTGATGTTTTGCGATCGGGGGAGCGGTAGGACTGGGCTCCGGCATAACACACTTCTCATCAATTACCTTGGCATCCAATTAACTCATAGCAAAAATAATTGTGCATAACAATTGTAAGAAAATTTGAAGTTGGGAAAACTCATTATTTGGTGGCAAAATTATTCTTCTAAGAAGTATTTCTCTATTCCTTACCTCTCTAGATCCTTTAGATTGCCAAAATGTTCTACCGTATGCAATCCAAGATTGAAACAATCTTTAACAAATTTCTATGGGAGGGTCATGAAAAGACATACATTTGATTGTTGTGAAACTTAGGGCGATGAAAAAATAGGAATCGATACAAATCCAGAAGAACGCAGAGATTTAACAAGGTTCGGCACAAAGATGTCTACATCCTCGCTACATCCTCGAGAGCAGAGCGGCGAATTCACTATTTCAGAGGAGTTATATACTCATAGGGTTACACATTTATTTATAGATAAACCCATATATAAATTTACAAACACGCCCTCGCTCCCCCCAACCCATTAATCCAAGAGACACACATCTTCACACGAAGAGACACGCCCTTCATTGCAGGAGACACGCCTCTCCAAATCCAAGAGACTCCAAACAACTGGTATATGAGCCATACCTAACAATTCTCCACGTTTGCGAATATCCAGCCCCTTTGGAGAAAATCTCCACCATGTGAATATCCAGCCCCTTAGGAAAAAATCTCCACCTTACGAATATCCAGCCCCTTAGGAGAAAAAAACATAGAGTTTCTTACATCGAAGTGGGTTGGGCAACCATGCCAACTAGCAACTGCAAACATTCAACAAATTCAAGTAACACAAGAACTTGTTGAAAATACCTGACATGGTCAATTTTCCTGCTGCATTTTCATCATATGTATGACAGATTGAACTCCACCTACAACTGTACTCCCAAACAGTTTATAGATATTATCATCAGGTTTCATAGCTTGCAATGTCTTCAAAATTTTTTATTATGCCAATAAATTTTTCACCATTGTTTGCCACAATCCGAAGTTCTTTGTTCCATCGAACTTCACTATCTCGAATTTTGCACCAGACATTGTTATTTGAAATTAATCATGCAGTGAACTTTTCCTACCTTGTATTGAAACAAAACACACCACAAATAAATTCAAATAAACCTGAAATTTTCTCTGTTAATTGCAGCAGTTTTCCCGCAGATTCCTGTGATTTGTGAATCAAATCTTTCACACAAAGCACATTTCATGTTCGCACAAAAAATTTGGCTGAAATACTGCGGACACCAACCAAACTCCATCTATCACAATTTCTTCTACGACAAACCTGCGAACAATCCGTGAAAATCGCAAACTCCTCCTATCACAATTTCTTCTGTGACAAACCTGCGAACTCGGTTAACTGAACTCTGTTAATTGTGCGTAGTCTGAGACATGAAAATTCGTGAATGGTCGTGTGACGTGAACCTCTGTTCGTCGCGAATCCTTCTCCGCGATCTCCAAGGCTTCAGCCTTTCCGCAGAACTACCAAACAAGGCTTTACAAACTATACAATCTTCCTCCGAAATATCTACTTCGCCTGCCTGCGAACAATCCTCCCTGTCGATCTCGCCGACGGAAGAACCTTCAAAGTGCCGCCTAGAGTCCGAATTCGCTCTCCCATTCGCCGCTTTCCACAACTCGGAAATCGCAGCCCTCAACAAACTGCTTCTCGTCGCTGAATTTGAACTACCGCAATTCACCTCGCGATCGCTGGAAACTGCCGAAAACCGCTGAACTTCTTTTCTTTTTCTTCCTTCTTACTGCGTCCATCTCCTCCACCCTCGAACCTAACCTCATTTTGATACCAATTGTTGTAAAACTTAAGGCGAAAAAAATAGAAATCGACACAAATCCAGAATAATGCAAATATTTAACGAGGTTCGGAAAAAATGTCTACATCTTCGGGAGCAGAGCGGCGAATTCACTATTTCAGAAGAGTTACATACCCATAGGGTTACACATTTATTTATAGATAAAACTCACAAATAATTTATAAACACGCTCTCGCCCCCCCCAACCCACTAATCCAAGAGACACATCTTCACACCAAGAGACACACCTCTTTATTTCAGGAGACACACCTCTCCACACACAATATGTATGTATGTATGTATATATGTATGTATGTATGTGTAAGTATATGTCTATTGTTCTAAATTGATATTATTTTAATGTTTATCAAAATATGTTTTCGTAACATTTTTATTTTTAATCATAAGTCTTTTTATATCTAAATATAATGAAATAATTATAAATTTAATGATAATATTATTAAGATAATTATAAAATACTTAATGTATTTAAGTTGTGCCCGGTTCCACCGCGCAAGTACAATATTGAAATTTATTGTATATAAATCTTCCTAAGAAATGCTGTGATTTTCTTTTTTATCAAAATGATATAAATCCTGAAAAAGCCTCATGCATGAATAGGCCATCAAAAAGGCTCGTCATTTGTGAACAGCTCCTGTTCAGCTCGTTAAATTACTTTTATTCAATTTCTTCATCAAGCAAGGGAGCCGAATACGAAATTTATTTTAGCTCAATTTATCAACGAGCCCGACGTAAACAAAGGCATGTCCGTTTCGAGTCATTTTTGCTCAAAATAATTAAATAATTAAATTTATTTATGTCCTTTGTATATAAATGTTTAACAAGTATTTAATTAAATGCTAAATTAATTATTTTTAATAGTTATTGGATTTCAAGATAACAAAAGTATAAGTTTAGGTGTTAGCTATGGAAATACATAGGATTTCGGTGGTATGTATATAAATACGTAGGATTTGGGCTGGGGAGGGAGTCGAGAGACCTCATATTTCGTAAATTAGGCATTATCTGTGTTAATACATATGATTTTCGTGGTATGCATCTAAATGTCCCTAAAGTTACCTGCGGGAATTGGGAAATGACGGGAACATTGGGAGTGGCAATTAGTCCCACATCGAGTCCCACAAGGAGAATAATAGGAATGTTTTTGTGCGAAAAGCCTATTAAAAACAGAAATTATGGGCCTGTTTGAAACAACTTATAAGTGTTGTGGCATAATTGTTTGATTTGTATATTTTTTGAAAATGATGTCTGTCGTATTTGGGTTTTTTTACACTAAACGCAGACAGCGAGTCGGCCCCCGCAGTCAACTTGCGGGCCGCGTTTCAGGATAAACTGTTTATCCGCACGAGGTGCAGACCCTAAGCTTGCCTCCTCACACTGTCTTGTAGGAAAAACTCTAGACCATGAAATTAAAAGACCCGAACCGGTTCAATAAAAAATAAAGATCGGTTAAATGAGAAGCAAAATAGTAGAGCTAAGTTGGAATAAATTTTTAAGGAGCTAATTTGAAGATGGACACATTTTGAACAAGAAAATAATCTAAAGAATAAAATACCAACAAATGAGATCACTCATGTCGGGCTCGAAAAGCCATTCCATTGAACGATTATTGCGTGCGGAGAGCGCACGCAGAGCTACGTGTGCTCTCCGATCACAGCCGCGTATCGCGGCTGTATGACAGTGGATCTCACTGTCATACAGCCGCGATGATGCGTGCGCGCTCTCCGATCACAGCCGCGTATCGCGGCTGTATGACAGTGATGCACGTCTGTATGACAGTGGATCCCACTGTCATACAGCCGCGATGCGCTACTGCGATCAGAGAGCTCACGCAGCTCTTCATGCAGAGATGCGCTCTCTACACGCAGTAATTAGACCATTCCATCCATCCAACCATCAAGATATCTACCATCCGTACCATATCCAAAGAACTCCTATTACGGTGACGGCAGCCGTCCAAAGATTTCTAACGGCCGTCAGTTTAAACGCCGACACGTGGCCGAATGATGATGCCGCTCTTACAAATCAGTCCATCATGAACCTGGATGGATTCTCGTCCTCCATCTTCTCCTTCTCCGGGAGAATAAGAAAGCAGGGTTCATCATCTTTTTCTTTCCGTCTCTTTAAGCTTTCACTCACTCTCGCAAATGGAAGGAGTTAAGTGGAGAAGTTCAAGAGGAGGGAAGAAGGATCTATTCCATGTAATCCACAAAGTCCCCGCCGGGGATAGCCCCTACGTTAGGGCTAAACATCTGCAGGCAGGTACTCTACACTAAATTATTTCCCTAATTTTTAATCCAAATGTGTACTAACTTTGTGGACTCGATCACGAACGAACACTAACGATCGTTCTTTGGCCGGGGGAGTCTTCAAGTTGGTCATTTAGGAGATTTCAAATGAAAATAGTCTGCTTTATGGAAAACCATTTTTACTTCGATGAGTATAATCAATTTTCGAGCATTTTGACTTTTAAAATTAAATTATTTTATATTTTTTTTTCAGTTCTGGAATCCTAATTAGATTGAAGTTGGCATATTACTGTGGTAGCCCTTGTTACTTTTTTTTTTTCTTTTGTAGATAATTGAGCAAATTTAGGGTCTGTTTGCGGCAGCTGTTGATTATTTATATCAGCAGATTATTCTGATAATCTGATAATCTGTAGATTATTATTATCAGAATAATTTAGCTTGCTATTTGGGCAACTTATCCAGAATAGTTTATTGGTAGTTATGGCTGTATAAATGACCTTCTTACTCATATTTGATAAAACTTTTTGGGGCAGTTTATTCAGAATAGTTTATTGGTACTAAATAAACATATAGTGCAGAAACATAAAATCACCCCAGATGAATTACATTTCATGATATACAGCTCTCACATTCTCGTTAGCACCAGAAAAAATAAAAACAAGATACAGACAAGTACAACTATAATGAGAAATATTAAAATATTCAATTTCAAACTCTGACGACATCGGTCCTCAGCTGTACTATCAACTTGGGAAAACATCGTAATCTCATCACTGCTAGCAGTGTAACAGTTTGGAGCTTCGACCCATCGGAAGAAACCGCAACGAGCTGAAACACCCCTGCGACAACCGTAGAATTGTCTCTCACTGCTATGAGATTGACGCGACGTATTCCTAGCCTGGGCCTCTTCATATGTGAGCTTGACCCCCCCATCTCCCTTTGGTTAACACTATGTATTTCTTCCTCAACTGTCATCGGTTCTGGTGGAAAATCATCGGGTATTCCTGCAAACCCCGTCTCACTCGGGCTGAAAGCATATTTCCCCGTTGTCACCACCCCCTTGAACATTATATCAAGTTTATCTTCAAAATCAGGCTTAATTCCGCACTGCTTGTATTTTTTCGCCGTTGATATTGCCTGAAACAACAAGTTTGGTTGAGCATCATAATATTGAGTACATGATGAAATGCACAAATTGAAAAAGTAAGTCGTACCTCTAATTTCTCGGCCCACTATTCTTCCAGAGCATCAATTGTTCTTTCTATTGGATCCCACCCCAGCCTCGTTAATCCACATTTTAGCTCTTTCCAAATCTTTCATTCTTTTTTCAGTTGATCCCATTTATTTTTAAACTTAAGTCGATTATAATTCCTTTCAGTCAGTCTTTTAAACCTCTTTGATATATTCAGTCAACCTTCCTTATTGAAGTACGTTGTTGGTCTATTTCCCAACTCTATTTCTTTAATACATAAATCACAAAAAAATGTTGGCTACTTGTTTATCCCACATTGCGGAAGGACCCCCTTCTTTAGACATGTTGAAACTATAAGGAACAAAAATTTAATACTCAAAGAATCTCCACAGTGTTGAAATTGAAAAAACAAAATAAAAAAATAAGTACACAAAAGATTTACGTTGTTTGGTCAAAGACCTACGTTCACGGAAGGAAAGGCACGAATGTTTTTATTATTCAACTTGTTGATGATACAACATTACATAGTGCAGAAACACCCTAAACCGAAACAAATAGAAGCATCTATGCTTCTAGGTACAATAGCTAACCATCCATATGTGCACTGTAACACATCCCTTCCAGACAGCAACAAAACCCATAAAAACCCTCCTTGCTTTGCTTAGCCAAGGGTTAATTAAAGTCATATCATCTCGATAATATTAATTGACATGCATAATGAAACTATTTGCAATCATTATGACATAGCATAATGAATTAATTGACAGATATATTGACAGGCATATTGACAGGCATAATGACATAGCACAATGGTCAAATAAAAATTTAACAACGAGCAAACACCATGTCATGCAATAATGTTACTCAATAGAACCAGGCAACAATCCCAGGCAATAGAACCAGAGAACAATTCCAACAATAGTGATATTTTAAAAACGAAAATGAACAACTAGCAATACGGTATATGGTATACCAAAATTCAGCCATCTTGTCAGGCTCAGAATTCAGAACAGCTCAAGGTTACATACGGTCAAATTTCAGCCACAAAAAATTTCACCCACCAAATTGATCTGTGCATACCAACAATGCACCCAACAAAGACAACTTTCAGAACATGTGAAGATCATTTTCGAATGACAGATTTCCCAATTTTAAAAGATGTTTCTAACTCAAATACTAACAACGTGAGTTGAGGATCCCGAATTGCAGGCAACATTCCAACGCACAGACAATTTTTTAGGTTGAAAACCATTAACGAGAAGCATAGATGAGGAGATAAGAGACAAGTTCGAAGCCCTAAAAAAATCCATACATACAATCCCAGGTAACAAACCAAGGCAACGATCTTCTAAAAATAAACGATACCTGAAATATTGCAAAGTATTTCAATGGGTTCACGGGATCGACAGCAGAGACGAGGTAGGGGACCAGGAGCGGCGAGAGGGCGAGAGGACAAAGGAGAGACGCAGATCTAGGGCATCGAAGGGGCAGCGGGGTAATAAGTTATTCTGAAACGCTGAAACGCAGGGGTCGAGGAGCGGCGAATGATCCATCAGATTATAGGCTAAAGTTTTACGCGATTATTGGCACCGCAGTTATGAACGTCTTTTCCAAACGCGGCCACAGCGTTCCGAAAACGCCGAACGCAACTTTAATCTGCCTCAAACGGGCCCTTAAATGCAAATACATATGCATCACATGTGTAAAATCTTGAACCTAAAACATTTTTGTTTTATAGTCTAGACTCTCAACCAATAGGCCAAAGCCATGTGCATAAACACACCATATATATATATATATATATATATATATATATATATATATA
>NW_018164536.1:1718059-1718286 GCF_001263595.1 Phalaenopsis equestris
TATATATATATATTAAGATGAACCGTAACATGTGTTTGTCCACCGCATATGTGCTAATTTGACCCAGACGGATTCAAACCCCAGACAGGGGGGGTGGGGAATGGCTAGAGACTATTATGTGAGCCTCTAGCCACCCCTAATATGCCTAACAATTAGGGTACCACATTATTAAGACCAAATATGTCAGAGGGGATTCAAACTCCCGACCTGAGGGTTCTTATACCGTG
>NW_018164536.1:1718296-1728296 GCF_001263595.1 Phalaenopsis equestris
CTCCCATGGTGCGCCGAAGATATATATATATATATATATATATATATATTTATATAATATTCTTATTAAGAATCAAATCGAATAGAGCTAATTAAAACGAGGGACTTAGTAACTGTGAATATATGAGTTCAATTCTTATCTTACTAATCCTATTGTTAGACTTGAGAGTAGCATTAATTGTTTGGCAAAGTAGCGACGTAAAAGGTATTTGTTAGCATTATCATTCTTTGGTATATTTTTTATACTTTTGAGTTTTTTATGTCGTGTATTTTTTCTAAGCCTGCCAATAGATTTCTCTTTTGTGCATGATTTTCCTATGACAACACGAACTTCTTGTAGGAACCTTTAAATGTTTGTGGTCAACTAGTAAACTAATATCTTATCATTGACTCAGCCCTAATCTCTCTAGGGTTGCTCAATTTTTCTTGATTCACCTAATCCGACACTTGCACTAGGGTTATTTTTCATCTCACCACCTCAACTCCCTCTTGCCTAACATTTCTTTCTCATCACCCCACATCCTAAGACCCACCTATCTTTTGTATTGCTCCTCATATCAGCTAATATCCTTAATCTATCCCCACACTTTTAGCCCCAATAGTTGTGTCATCTACTCTTATTGGATTTGAGAGATTTTGGGTTAGTTTAATATAACCAAAGAGAATTTCCATTATTAAAAAGAAAAACACATATGACTTTAGTTAACATTAAACTAGGTATCATTTTTAATAAAGTGTATTAATAAAAAAGTGGATGAAAATAAAAAAGTGTTTTTCTTAGAAAAAAGATATTCAATATAGGTGGGTTAGTTATTTTGATAAACTTTTTAATGAAGTTTTTGAAAATACGATCGACGTTAGTGATCTTAATATCATTTAATAATATAAACACGTTTCTTTTTTATCGTCGCATTAGTAAAACGAAGTGGAGGATTTAAGGAAAACCAATGGTGGAAAGTCTGTAGGACCTAATGATATTCCAATTGAAGTGTGAAAATCTTTAGGAGATGTTGGAATTTCTTGGCTTACTAAACTCTTTAATATTATTTTAAAAACTAAAAGGATGTCTGAGGAGTGGAGGAAGAGTATTTTGGTCCCCATTTTTAAGAATAAAGGGAATGCACAAGAGTGCAAATTATAGAGGAATTAAGTTGATGTGCCATACTTTAAAATTATGGAAGTGGGTAATTGAACATAGGTTAAGACGTATTACAAAGATTTCTCATAATTAATTTGGATTTATGCCATACACGTTTATTATGGAAGCTATACATTTATAGAGAGGTTTGATGCAGAAGTTCAGCGATAATAAGGAGGGTCTATATTTGATTTTTATTCATTTAGAAAAATCTCACGATAAGGTTCCAAGAGATATACTTGAGAGAGTTCTTGAGAAGAAAGGCGTCGATATGACTTATATTCAAGTCATTAAAGATATGTACGCTAGAGTTGTTACTTATGTTCAAACTGAAGGAGGATTGACCAATTATTTTCTTATTTTTGTTGGATTACATCATGGATCGGCTTTAAGCCCATATCTTTTTGCTTTAGTTATGGATGGTCTTATTGGAAATTCACAGGAGGATGTATCTTGGTGTATGTATTTTGCTGGATATCCTTCTCGTGGATAAGACGAGAGAAAAAGCCTGAAAAAAAATTTAATTATAGAGGTCTACATTGGAATCTAAAGGCCTTCATTTGAGTAGAAATAAAACTGAATACATGAAATGTAATTTTAGTAGTAGTACCTCTAGTGAGAGAAGTGTAACTTTGGGTGATCAAATTATTAAAAGGTGTGAACGATTTAGATATCTCGGTCTGTTGTTTAAAGGGATGGTGATATAGATGGGGATGTTAATAGTATAATTCAAATTAGTTGGTTGAAGTGGAGTGCTTCAGGCCTTTTGTGTGATAGAAAAGTATCGCTTAGACTGAAGGGAAAATTTTATAAGATGGTTGTGAGACCTGCAATGCTCTATGGCGTTGAATGTTGGCCTTTAAAAGAGAAGTATAATACTAAAGTGTTGCCGAGATGAAAATGATTAGGTGGATAAGTGGCTTTACACGCTTTACACTTAGAGAGAGAGAGAAAATGTGAAATGAATATCTCCGTGATAGGGTTGGTGTAGCTCTAGTGACGAACAAAATTAGAGAGAGTCGTCTTAGATGGTTTGGTCACATTAAAAGTCGATCATTTGATGATTCAATTAGGAGAGTAGATGTTTAAGATTCGACTTATGTTAAGAAAGGCAGAGGTAGACCTAGGAAGACTTGGGCTTATTGTATAAAAAATGATCTTAATTTATTACAACTAAATGAAAATATGACGCTAAATCGGACGCAATGGAGAAAAGAGATTCATGTAGCCGACCTCACGTAGTAGGATTAAGGCTTTGTTGTTGTTGTTGTTGTTGTTGTTGTAAACTAGGTAACATTTTTATTTTAACAAAAAATCAACTTTGAAGTTAGGTTAATGAATATTATATTATATGTTCATTTATCATAAATTTAACCTTAGCTTTATGTTTGATTGAGCTTAACATAAATTAATTACTATATTGATTGCATATGCTAGATGATGCTCCTTTAGTTACAAAAGAATTCTATTTCATTTCTCTGATGATCTTTGTGTTTAATTATTTTTAGCTTTATACACGAATGTGATATAAATTTAGGATCATTTTTGGACAATCGCAATGCATAAGCAATGAGCATATTTATGATCACAATTATGATGAGCCAAGTAGCAAACAATTTGTTGTGCCTCTTTCTTCGTTACCAAACAAAGCTAAAAGTCCACATTCCTATAGGGGGGATTGACACAAAGGTTAAATTAGATAGTTTAATGATAATTATAAAGTTATTTAAATTATTTTTTTGGATAAAAATAGGCTATTTCTCTTTTGTGGCTAGCTTGAATGTGCTTGAATTTGGAGAACAATATTCTTCTATTTCCCATAGAATTTATGTGGTTTCATCGATTGATTATTTGCTCCTGTCTTTTGGATGACAACTATTTTTAGCTAAACCACATAAATCTTAGTATCTCGTTGTGCTTTATTTCTTGATTATTATTTGTGCATTCATTATATTAATTCACAATAGATGTTTTCGCATATTAAAAAATAAAGTATCTATAAAATAAGATGTGTTATGTTCATTAAATAGAACAAAAAGAAAAGAAAAATATGATTGTTCCATAACATAGCAAATATGAGCTCCATAACTGTTTAAAGTGTGCGATCATGAAGTTTAGGGCGCTTTGAGGCACTTATAAATTTAAGCTTGAAAGAATGTAATTTTTTGCATTAGTTGTTTTTGTCATCTCTCAATTATATTTTTTGTGTATCCTACTTTCATAATATATCATCTGAATTATGAAACAGCTTATAGAGAAGGATCTGGATTCATCCATTGTCTGGTTCTGGAAAGCAATCAATGCTAGTGACAGAGTCGATAGTGCGCTTAAGGACATGGCAGTGGTGATGACGCAGCAAGACCGAGCTGAGGAGGCCATTGAGGCCATCAAATCCTTCAGGCACTTCTGCTCCAAGCAAGCTCAAGAGTCCTTGGATAACTTGCTAATCGATCTTTATAAGGTAATTTTTGTCATCTCTCTGACCAAGTTGTTAATTTGGCACTAAACTATCCATTATGTCTAAACCCATCTAGCCATGACTTGAGATTAGTTCAAAATTATATGATCTGATCTCCTTATGAAAGTTGACGTTGTCAATCTCAATTCAAGCTAAATCTAATTCATTAGTTTCACTCTAAATCAAAAATATGTTCAATTTCAATCAATACTAATTCTAACCTGATATCATTTAAGCCTGTTATAGCTATTTGATTTTGATATGAACTCAATACAAGCCCAAAGAGTATCATCAATTTGTCAATCAAATTCTTCTCCCTTAAAATGAACAACAGAGTGATTCTTAAATGTGTTTCCATCAGAAATGTGGTATGGTTGAGGAGCAAATTGAACTACTGAAGCAAAAGCTTAGGATGATATACCAAGGAGAAGCATTCAATGGGAAGCCCACAAAGACTGCTCGATCTCACGGCAAGAGATTCCAACTCTCCATCAGGAAAGAAACCATCCATGTCCTGGTAGTTGCTTCCATTTGCTATAAATATGTTCAATAATACAGTACAATATATCGATCTATGAACTCATGCACATAAATTATGTGGCAGGGAAACTTGGGTTGGGCATACATGCAACAAAACAACTTTGTCACCGCAGAGGCGGTCTATCGCAAGGCGCAAATGATCGAGCCTGATGCTAAGAAGGCTTGCAACCTTGGAATCTGCCTAATGAAGCAAGGCCATTTTGATGATGCAAGGTGTGTTCTACTTGAAATTGTCAACCATAAATTAATAGGTTGTGATGAGAGAAAGGTGAGTGATCGTGCTAATGAGTTACTTTACGAGATCGAGTCACGGCAGTCAAATTCAGATGTAGATATTGATTTGAGGTTGGAGGAGAAGAGCATTGTGAAACTTGACCATGTATTGAACGAAAGCTGTCAACAAATATCTAAGAGATTGCCTATCTTTGAAGAGATATCCACACATAGAGATCAAACGGCTTTCTAGTCCAGTTTCTCTTTTGCAATTACTTTTTTCATTGAGTTCTTAAATGTAAGCTTTTTACAATATTCAGTGTTCTGTTTCATTTTCTTTTAGGACATCCACTAGCAATTGAAATGATCTAGTAGTTGTACAGAATTTTGATCTAGAGAAAGAAAATAAGTGAGGCAACATGAAAGGCTGTTTTCATCTGTAAATTTACCCATGGGAACAAACTTATATCATCTGCATGATAAGCATTAATACTTCACCATGTGTATATTTGATTAGAAGAAAAGAAGCGTGATTTATGAATTTTGTTGTTGTTTATGTGCTTTGTACTATGAGGCAATAAAAGACATTAAGTTGCAGGTTAGCTTGTGGTGATGCAACACTTAATTTAAATATCTCTAATTGAGCTAATATTTTTGTTTGAGATAATTTAAGATTATGATCTTGCCTTTTTCTTGAGCAAGACATCCCGTAGAGGATGAAGGAGGTGGTATGACGTCGTTGGGCTTACCAAGAACGGTTAGAGTCAGGCACACAACTGGTCAGTTTCCATGCCGTAGAAATGATGCACCTCTGAGTCATAATTGCACCCCCCACCCCTCGTGCGAAAAATTCTACTAATTCGATCTGGTTTGATAAATTTGTGGTTCCCACTAAATGGGCTCCTCTACCACCAAAGTAGAAGATGTACTATCTGACCCTGCGATCCCTGGCCATATAGTCGTCCAGTTTGATGGCCGCTCGACCTGATTTTGCCCGGCCAAATGCTTGCCCAGTCTGATGACCTTTTTACCAAATAGCACCCAACTTGAAGACAGGTTGGCCTAAAGTTCACCCATCTTGACAATCAAACAAACCACTCTATAGGACTCATAAGCATCATTTAGATATGACCAAAAATACCCCCACTGTATCTATATATCATAAAGTGTGTAACTATAACATGACCGCCCCAATAAATTCGGGGCATCTCATGAATAATGAGGAGACAATTTTACTCTTCAACATTCTCTCTCTCTCTCTCTCTCTCTCTCTCTCTAGATTTCGAATGCTATATTCCTTTGGCGTGCCTCGGACAGATTGGGGTTCAACAATAAATATAAAATAATCATATTTCATCTTAGAATAGAAAAATGTTTTAATGTCTACTATTGGCTAAATATCCTCTTACATTAATCACTTATCTTATATTTATCAAATGGGACCATATCATTTTCTATAAGATTAACTGAAATTTGGTTGCAGTTTAGTTATTTGAATTTCTAGTATTGATTGCATCTGCAGTATTAATGATTGTTATGAATTATTTTGATAATATATATAATATACGTATATGGTTGGACCTAGATAATAATAAAGGGGAGCAATCTGCTTTCTTCTCCCCTTAATCCCATGGATACCCCCTTGCCTTGGAAAAATTATTCCATGCCAGACACCACACGCAGCTTGCGTGCGGTGTCTGATCCAAACCATAAATCACCTGATCTAAGGTCCGGATGATTTCGGTGGGCCCCACCGAATTTTTTTTTTTAAAACAGAAATAATCCTGAGCGTAGATCATCGTGATCTACGGTCAGGATCGGACACCGCATGCAGAGATGCATGCGGTATCCGCACGCAATAATCCCTCCTTGCCTTGACCAACTCCGGTATCTGTGCGTCATCTACCTTGATTCTAGTGTCTTTATAATACCCAAGTGGTCCCAAAATTAATCAACCAACACCAGAGCAGCACATGAAGGCAGAATACACCTCTGATGATAGTAACTAGGACCGCCACTCTAACAACTGCCATATCATAATTTCTATTCTGAATAATTCTAGTTGCGTATATTGGCCTCATCATAGCTACATGAATGTATCTCATGGAGAGGTATATCATGTCAATGCCTTGCATTTTATGTTAGAATGATGTATTACCATAATTTATTGAAAAATATCTTCATGTTGCAGATTTTAAAATAAAATAAAATAAAAACTCCTAAAATAAAGCATAATCGGATCGCTCGATATTGGAGACATATTTGTTGTAAGAGATAATTACTTTTATGTTTCTACTATTTTGAGCAAAGATAATCAATGCATCAAACTATAGGTGAGATGTCTTTGCAGTCTGAATTATCTATTTTTTAGATATGAGAAAAACTATCAGGGAGGTATGGTACACAGTACCTCAATGAAAAAGTGCTTTGAGCAGCGGCGCTATATGTTCTGCTAAACCGTGATGAAATTTGACCATTATACAATATGATTTTTAATAATTAAAAAATATTTGTTATTACTCATAATTTTATCTAATTAATTTTATTATATAAATAATAATGATATGATTAAGTTGTTTGCCGAGAGTTTAAACATAGGGGATAATTCTATTATAAGCAAACAAAAAAATTGAAGACGAATTTTCAACATGGTTCACATTATACATACATAGAAATAATAATTCAAATCACATGTAATATAATTTACATGCTCAAAATAAAATTAGTTATATTATTGGACTATTATGGGTTCATAATCCAAGTAACAAAGTTACTGAACATAACTTATTAGATCTTACTCGGAGGCATAATCATAACTCCATTACATAGCAAATATTTAATGTAAATGATAATAGATTTCATATGAGTTCCTTGTGTGAAGAGAATAAAACATGTGTGTTATAGAAAACACTCACTCAGATAGTGAGATCAGTTACTATGACATACTTGAAAAACTATTATAGTTGTCGTATCCTAATTATGTTGCACGCAATATATAACTCCTCAAGTATAAGTTGTTTGATCATGTTCCTAATCAAGAACACGAACACTAAAGACAAACAATATTACCAAAGTTAAAATGAGCCAAAGATAGATGAAATTCGATTTATTTATTCTAACATGTCAAGCTAATCAAGTTTATAGCCTTTCATATCCTGGTAACATAAGAGATAAAATTAATCGAGCCATGATTATAAATAATATACCTAGAAGAACAATTGAGATACAAACTATTGTCGAACACGTTCTTTAAAAGCAAAAAATCCCTTAGAACACCGACACGTGTCCTTAATAGTTGACAGCAGATATCTGAAACTGCTCTTAATTAGCACGAATCCACTCATTCTATAAGAACCTGGACGATTTTATCAGTAAATTTTGTATGGAAAGACACTCCTATTAAGAAAAAAAGTATTAGAGCAAACATATCAATATATTTATTATTAATATTAAATTTATTTATATAAATTAATATTAATGCTTATTTAGTTATATCATAAGAGATAATTTATTTTCCTATTATCTACTGAGACCATATATTGCAGGTTCTTTCACTGGACATTTCTCACATATGGGAAGTTGCAGGCTAAAGTAATCATCCTTTAATATGAATTTGTTTTCCATTTTTTGTTTCATCAAACGCTAGTCGGTTTCCTTTCACGAAAGGTGTTCGATCAAGGAAAAATTATTGCATACAAACACCGCATGCTGAGATGTATGCGGTGTCCGATCCTGACAGTAGATCACGCTGATCTACGGTTATGATGTATTTCGGTGGGCCCCACTTTAAACTTTTTTTTCAAAAAAATTTTGATTGCATTCTGACCGTAGATCACCGTGATCTACGGTAAGGATCGGACACTGCATGCAACTATGCATGCGGTGTATGTATGCAATAATTTTTCCCTATCAAGGCCGTCAAAAAATTTAGAGTGGATAATACTCTAATTTAAAAAAAACAAAAAAATGTACTTTAATGGTCCAGATTAGACGCAGCACACAAATTTACGTGCGGTGTGAGCACACAACAAGCGCTCTCCTTTCACGCCTTACTCTTTATAAATTTGTCTCTTCTTCAATTACCTCTTAATCATTTTCCTTCATTAGCATAACATGATCTTCTCCTACCTTTTTTGAGTTCAAACTATATCCTGAAATGTTACCTTCTTCCCACAATTAAGAAAAAGCAAACAATATCAGCTCTATATATTGAGATCAAAGGCTGTGGGAGTGAGCATCGTCGTTGAAGTGCCTTTCAGAGTCGTGTTGGTGGAACGGAGAGCACGACCTGCGATCTAAGATAGAGGAGAATCGTACATTTTTGCGAAAGAAGTTTGGGAAATGCTCCTTCACCAAACGAAACTTTTCTTCCTGTTAGCATGCAGGGGAATGCAAAGGAAGTTCATTGTCTTCTCAAACGAAACCTAAGCCTCTCTTTTGTCATACATGAGAAGAAATAAATATAAGAATCTTAACTCTCTCTGTGAATAACCATGCATAGAATCACTGCATGTTTTTGTGGCAGCTACGACCCTGATGCAGAGCTGTTGCGCCGCTTGGCGCGGCGTCGGAAAAGGACATTGGAGCCTTCATCACCTTTTGGTAAAGCAGGTCATCAGGTGTTGTGGGCGTTCAAGTACCCAAACTCTTACTCAGTCCCGGAGGCCCGCTTCTTACCTGATGGTGACATACATAGCATTGAGATAAGATTTGAAGGAGAGGGAGCTGCTCAGATGAAGTTGATAATAGATAATGAGGAGGTTTTCGAGGTGGATAGCAAGCAGCAAAGGAGAGGGGAGATTGATCTCTGCATGAATGATGGAATGGTGGTTGACTTTTTGTGGGATCTCGTTAAGATTCCAAAGACCTTTTCGTTCTATACGAGGAATCGTTCGTCTAAGACAGGTGATGCCGGCAGCGGTGGTGACGGTGACGGCGCCGGCGCCGGCGATAGCTCAAATAGAGTAAAATTGGATGATTATTATCATGTTTATGCACTTGAGGTCTTGGGGATGTGAGGGTATTTTTGTTGTTTTTAAGTTTGTTTAGTGATGAAATATGGGATTATATAATAAAACATTGAGGTATTTATGTTTAAAATGTGAGGTAAGTGATTATAGTTGAAGGATATTTGATCCTAAAGGCAAAACGATCAAGGTTTAGCTTGGGTTAAAGAATGTAAGTTTAAATGGGCATGTTTGATCAAATTTCCTTCTATTTTGATCATTTATCTTATATTTTTCACATAAAATTTACAACACTTTTCGGTAGCAAGGTTTAAGGGAGCTTGTGGTATTTCTACCATTGGAGTTTCTAGTGTTTAGCGCTTCTTTAGTAGTAATGATTGTGATAGATTCTATTAATAATATATCAAAAAAATATTGATTAATTTGGAAATAGACTATAATAAAAAAGAGTTTGCGTATCATATTGTACAAGCATCTACAACGATAAAAACTACTTCTAATTTCTTCGTAGCGGATCTTAAATTATTGTAATTACTAGCGCTGCAATGGCTTTTAGCGACGATTTTAACTATTTTTATGTATTTTTTTTTAATATTTTTAATTGTACTTTTTAAAAAGTCCATTTAAATAAGCAATGTCAAAAATCTTTTTTTTTAATAGTGACATGATGATCATATTTCTATAT
>NW_018164536.1:1730491-1730741 GCF_001263595.1 Phalaenopsis equestris
ACACACACACACACACACACACACACACACATACATACATACATACCTAAATATAATCAAAAGAATACTTAGCAATTATTGTGAATTCTAATATATGTACACACACATGTATTGTTTGCGAATTCTAATTATTAATTGGCATTAGATAATTTATTATGCATTGTTATGCATGCATGTGGACTATATATACATGCATGTGGACTATATATATATATATATATATATAATCTTTATTAAATTTTGATCTGAA
>NW_018164536.1:1732042-1733226 GCF_001263595.1 Phalaenopsis equestris
GTGATAAGAAAAGTTTGGGGGATATAAAAATAAAAAAAAAAAAAGTAAAGCTCAGATGTTATATATATATATATATATGATTTAACAATTATTCTATTGGTCAAGAATGTTAAAAAGTTATTACCATGCAAATTTATGGTATTGAATTTAAGAAGATTTTAATAACACACACTGTTTAGAAAAGTTTTATGAAAAAATATTTTAAGAGTGGATGTGCTTCAAAGAATAATGTCTTTCTACAAAAACTCTTCAAGTACAACATATTTTACACTAATTCATTCCACTACTACTCTCTATTCACTTCCACCAACACCTACTGGTATTTAAGGGTATATTTTTTTTTTCAGTGCATGCAGGCGATAGAAAATATTTTATGTCAAATATTTGACAATAAAAGTTTTTTAGATGTGATGTGCTCTATATCCAAATTTTTAATTTTCATACTTTTTAACTAGAAAATAACTTTACTCCAAAACTAACATTGAGTTTGCATGGACATTAATCAAGAAAGAATAACATTCTTAAGGTAATTTCAGGAGTTAAATGGTAAAATTAAACTAGTTTTTCATTTTGTTAGACTTCTCTCTCTTTAAAAATTAATTCTATAATGATTATAAGTTTCCTCATATCTGATTTCATAATTTTAAAATAAGGAAAATCTGACATATTCTCATAATCACATACAATGATCCATGTATAGGTAAGCTTCTTAAATAACAAAAGTTATATAATGAAAGTCATATAAGCTGATTAATTTGTCACAAAAAAAAAACAAGAAAGATTGTTTTATTGTAAAATGTTCCTTTATAAATAAAAAATATTACATTATTTTACTCACAGCCTTACAGATATCTTATTGTATTGACATCTAGCATAAAGAGATTGCATGCAATAAACACATTGAGGTTTGGCATAGATTGCTAGTGCCAACATTTGGTTTAGCAAGATTGGATGCAATATTCAGAAGCATTATATTATCAAAGTTTTCTTTGTCTTTCTCTCTCGATACTACATAGATAACTCATGAAAGCTTTTGGTTGACCAATTTATTAACTTTTATTTTTAACAGCATCAAATTTATTTGACAAATACCTTCAAATTTATACTAAGGAACTTGTGATAAAATATAACTTGTGTCTGATAAAATTGTCTTTCAACACATAACATTCTTATATATATATATA